>NC_057717.1:32793764-32797387 GCF_004010195.1 Chiloscyllium plagiosum
TTTTGATGGGAGCAGAGTCATTAGGGGCATTTAAGCGACTGCATTGCATGCTCATTTACTGCAGTGAATTGAGGGGTACGCAGGTTAGGTTATTTTATTTTAGGTTTGGAATAATCCTCAACATAACATCGTGGGCAGAAGGGCCTGTTGTGTGCCATACATTGCTATGTTTAATTGTTAGTCGCATGGAATATGACAGCTTGAATTGAAAGAATGGATTTACAAAATGTAATTTTGTTTAGTGAACTATTGAAGATTTTGCAATTGGAAAACGAAGGACTAAATGAGTGCAACAGTGTTCATTTGTTGTACCAAATTAATGGCTTTGCATAACTTTTTCACACATTCTCTAACAAATGTGCTGTGTATTTGACGCTACTGGAATAAAAAAAACTCTGGGAGAAGTCTTTTGCATGCTCTCAGTAGTACTGTTTCTTACTCAGTCGAAGCATTGATTTGATGGGATTCTACATTGCACCCCTGAGCGGCTTTCTAAACTTGGACTGAACTGATCCATATATTAAGTTGTTTATGCAGCAACTTAAATTGCACAGCATGAATCCAACCGTTTGTAATATGAATTCGAAAGTTTTGTAATCTCTTGTATTTGCTCCTCTAATGTTATAGAATAAGTAATATATATATCACGCACCTTTGACAAAAGAATGAAGCTGCCAGCTCTGCTGGAGAGTAAAATCTTAGACGTCCTCCTGCTCTCCATTTCTGCGTCATTGTAATTATCTTTAGTGCTCTGACATCTCAGTCTCTTCCAGATGTGACTACTCACAAACATGTGTCGAAAGGTCAGAGGTTTCAGTAAAACAAAATTAAAACGAATGGGAGGAAATAATAAGATAACACCAAGCCAGGATCAGTATAACAGAACCATGACACATATTATATGACCTCACCAGCTTCCAGTATAAAGCAATGAGGCATGTTTTTTTCAACCAGTCGTTGCTTAAACCACGGCTGCTGTTCTCTCAGAGAAATATGTTCCACTCAGATACTGACAACTAATGGCTCCAAACCAATCAATTGATTAATTAACGGTGTATCAGATTGAACATCCTGTTGTTGCACAATGCAGGGCATGGGTAACTCTTCACACAGCTGGAATGAGAAAGAAATATGGTGGGATATAATAAGTGATCCGCCACAGTATGTCTTCTGTGATAACAAGTAGTAGAAGTGCAATTGCCATAGCCAGTAACTAACGAGTGATACAAATCAAAAAGCCACATTTTCCATGTGACAGGATCAATATAGCCACTAAATCTGCGGTAATCGAAACAGAACAACAAAAGAAGGGTATGTTAAATCATTCCACCTGACAATAGTTCAACATTCTTATTTGTCTATGGTAGATCAGTATGTACACATTGAAAAATCTCCTAAGACAATCTCAGGAATTACAAATTAATGAAATAAAATAAAACATATTTCAAATGGTGATTTTGTTGTATGAAAGCCCAAAATGTGGAAAGTTGACTGATCTGTCAAAGCTGTCCGAGTCTGCCAGCAATGATTAAAAGTTATTAACCTGAGGATATAATGGTCAAACTAGACAGAGACAGTGCACTGACATGAATGGGATTGTGAATGGGCAATCACATAACAACACCGAGTTCATGAAGAATTAAGTCACTCATATTCTGGAACATTCGAGATAGAACAAGGTATTAATTGAGTTTTAGGAGAATGTAGAACGGAAATATCTAATTTTGCTATGTGATTGATCATTATAACGAGACGATATACGTTATAAAATAATTGTAGTTTATTCTGAATTGCTTTACCCTGATGGGTTGTATCGAAACAATGCGAAAGAGGAGATCAGTTGTTGAATGGACTGAGAGTTGAGAAAAAGCATACCATAGGGAAATGTGTATGAAGTGCATGCGAATGTTGGGGAATTCTGTTCTGCAAGGAATGGTGACGAGTACCTTGTCATTTGCAATTTTCATAAACAGTGAATTTGAAAAGCAGAAGCACATTTCACAACATAGACATATAACCTGAAGGAGAAAGTGAGGACTGCAGATGCTGGAGATCAGAGCTAAAAATGTGTTGCTGGAAAAGCGCAGCAGGTCAGGCAGCATCCAAGGGAGCAGGAGAATCAACGTTTCGGAAATGAGCCCTTCTTCAGGAAAAATGACTCATTGCATTATGGGAAGACAAATCTGGTCACAACTGAAAGTGAATGATAGTGCAATGATTCATGTTACCGAACATAGTCGCCTGGTGATTCAGATAAAAAGATTCTTAGACTGTCAATGATAGGGCAATAGGTGGCTTTGTCGAACACGGGGACCTGATGGGTGAGATATATAGATTCTTGAAAGAAGAAGGTGTTTGTAAAATTTGTCTTAATTGCACAGAGCATTGAGTATAAGGGCTGAGACTTTGTGTTGCAGCAGTAGCTGACATTGGAATGAACTGCCAGAGGAAGTGGTAAATGCAGATAGTTACAACATTTCTAAGACATTTGGACAGGTACAGGAACTGAATATATCTCGATAGATATGGGCCAAACGCAGGCTAATGGAATTCGTTTAATTTGGGGACCCTGGTTGGTATGGATAAGCGGTGCTGAAGGATCTGTTTGTGATGTACGACTTTCTGACTTTATGGTGCAGTAGGCTCAAAGTAGGAAACTGGTGAGCTAGTGGGGGATAGATTGTTAATGTGATAGAGTTTGAGCTGGTAGGCGGTGAGATGTTGGGTGGCTGCTGGGTAAGCATGCATACACCCAGTCTGGCAGTGTAGCATCAAGGGAAATTATTATGGTCACAAGGAAATAATTTGATCGCGTTGTGCTTCGTAGGAGAGAGGTACTATGAGCAGAAATGCAGGAAGTATATCTGGTGCCAAGATGGTTAGTTGAGTGGTCAGCAGGCTGCAGGGCTGGATGGTTGAGAGTTGGGTAGTGTGCCAGGCTGGTAAGTTGAAAGGTGAGAGCAGTCCGGAGCTGATTGGGGTGAGGTGGACTGTCCTGTTCCCTGGATGCTGCCTGACCTGCTGTGCTGTTCCAGCAATAAAGTTTCAACAATTGTTGAGTTGTCAACAGGGTAACAGGCTGGTCAGTTGAGAGAAGGGCAGGGTGTCAGGCTGGTTAGTTGAGAGTTCAATAGGGTATCAGTCTGGTTAGTTCAGTGGTGCTCAGAGTGTCGGAGCGGTTAGTTGAGAATTTGGCAGAGTACCTGGGTGTTTAGTTCAGAAGTGGGTAGTGTGCCGGGCTCTTTAGTTGAGATGTTAGCAGGATGTCAGATTGGTTATTTGAGAAGTGGTTGGGTGTTCAGCTGGGGAGTTGCGTGGGAAAAAGGATGCTGGGCTGGTTAGATGAGCGGTTTGCAGGGTGTCTGACTGATTAGTTGAGAGGTGAGCAGGGTGCCAGCCTGGTTATTTGAGAGGTGGGCAGGTTGTTGGGTTGGTTAGTTGAGAGGTGGACAGTGTGTCACACTGGTTAGTTGAGAGGTGGGTGGCCAGTCGGGTTGGTGCGTTGAGTGGCTCAGAAGGGTATTGGGCTGTGGATATAATGACAAAACGTTAAGCTCGGAGTCTGACGAAGTCACAGGCGGTAAAGGGAAGTTGGGAACAGAGCTATAGTGCAATATGCACAG
>NC_057717.1:32798035-32800139 GCF_004010195.1 Chiloscyllium plagiosum
GCAGTTACTCTTCGTCAGATCAGGGTGTTCCTACTTCTAAATTATATAGTAATGGTCAAGGTAGAGGGCATGTTTCTTAAGAGGGAACCAATAGATCATGATCAACGACTGATTGGAAACAAAAATAAATTCCAGGTATACTAAAGATGTTAGCAGGAACACACTGGTATACGTTCACAAATGCGGGAACATTTGGGTAACCAATAAGGTTGAATTTACAGAAACTAACTTGCTCAGCTGGTCATTCTATCCTTGAGACTGCATCTCTCCCCAAACTTTATGGACTTGTCTTCTCCTGTCAGCAACACAACACTGACGGTTCTGTGATCTTTGGTTGTTTGGCCATGGACTATAACACTGACGTTACCAAGGTGACCTGGAAGAAAGGTGGGGTGCCAATCACGACTGCAGTGAAGACTTATCCATCCGTGAGGAACAACAAGGGAACTCACATCCTGAGCAGCCAGTTGACTCTGCCTGAGTCAGAGGCAGATTGCAGCAAACTCTCCTGTGAGGTTCAACACAGCGGATCAAAGCAATAAAACTGGAATGCTATGTAAATCTTGTAGGAATTGAGGTGAACAGCACACCCGTGGTTAACATGAATAGGGCATTAGTTATAATACATTTGACATCATCATAGAGATATAAAGAACAGGAAAGGTTCCTGTGGTCCATCCAGTCCACACCTATCAATAACAGCCTCCTAACTATTCCAGTCCAGTATATCCGCAATTGATGCATTGCTTTGTGTGACATGGCATTTCTTATGTGCATCTGCATATTTCTCACATGTTATGCGGTGCCTAGCCTCTTCAAGACTTACTCACACTGAGCTGCAGATTCACACACTCTGTGTGATTTTGGTTTCCCCAATATCCTCCTGTCCTTACCTTAACCCTATGCCCTTGAGACATTGCTCCATCCATTAAGGGGAAAGGATTTGTCCTGTTTACTCTGTGTATGTCTACCGTAATTCTAGACATCACAATCATCCTCTCTCTCATTCTTCTCTGCTCCAAGTAAAACCCCAGTTTGGTTAATGACATTTCAGAACTTAAAAACCTACAGCCCAGGAAATGTCCTGGAAAATCTCAATAATGCTACCTTCTGTCTAATCACATTCCTTCCATAACATGCAGTCCTGTACATCACACAATGCTTCATGTCTGGCCCAACCAGTGTTTTATTAATTTCCAGTATCATCTCCCAACACCTAATGTAAATGTCTTGGCTCACTAAAGCAAATACCCGACACACATTCTTAGTCTTTTTATCCACCTGCCACATTATTACAAGGGATCGATGGACATGCACACCAAAGATCCTCAGTCCTTTTCACGGTTCCACCATTCAAAACATAATACCTCTTAGTTTCTTCTGACCAAGTGTATCACCTTACACTTATCCAGAATGATTTCCATTTTCTATTTCTCACCACAAGTAGCCAACCCTTCTGTACCTTGCTGCAATCTAAAGCTATCATGCTCACTACTTACCAACACGGCAATTTTCGTTTCATCTGTGAACTTACTGGTCAAATCTCCTGCATTGTATTCTAAATCGATTTTACATAATAGAAACATCAATAAATCAACACTGATCCCTGCAGAACACCACTAGATATTTACTTCCATCCACACAAACATTCTATGACCATTACCCTCTGCACTCCGCCATTCAGCTAACTCAGGGTTCAATTCGTCAAATTAACTTGATCTCATCTGGCTCTGACCTTTACTATCATCTGGAAATCGACTTACTTCTTCGAAAACTAACATCGAATTGCTCAATGAAATCGTGCTGAGAATTGTTGATTAACCTTCCAGATGAAGGTTAATTCCCCTCTCCATAGTTACAATGTCTTCCCTACTACAGAGCCGAACTTGAGCCGAGCCTGTGGTTTCAATGTTTTTCTCTTCGTCTGTCCTGCATAACAATACCACATTGGCAGTTTTACCATATCCCCAGGTGGCCAGGAATTATAAATTATTGCCAGCCACCCACTATTTCATCCTTTGCTTGGCACACATGTTATCTGCCCTGGAAATATTACTAGTTTTTCATCCAGCAACACAGCATCTATCCTAATTTCTGAAAAAAA
>NC_057717.1:32800979-32811463 GCF_004010195.1 Chiloscyllium plagiosum
TGGATGCGGATCGTTAGCTGTCTTTCTGTTTGTCCTATATAGTGTTTTGTGCACTCATCCACAAACTCCATCAACAAACACATCGACCTGGACCCAATATACCGGCCACTACAGCGGACAGCTGAGACTGACAACCGGAAGCGGCAGGGACAGGCCACTATAAATGCCGGAGGAAACACCACAGAAGCGCTTCACAGGAGGCTCCCAAGCACTGAGGATGTCACCTAGACAGGGACAAACTTCCAGCTCGGCGAACAGAACCACAGCAACTAGCACCCGAGCTACAAATCTTCTCACAAACTTTGAACTGAATGTATATTTTTTATCAAATTTGTCAGATAATTTATACAATGTTTTTCATAAAGGTCCACTTCTCCAACAACTCACCTTCTGATCATGAGTCACAGTGAAGAAATCGCAACATAGAACATAGAATATAGAACAATACAACACAGAACAGGCCTTTCGGCACATGATGTTGTGCCAAACATTTGTCCGAGCTTAAGCACCTATCCATGTACCTAACCAATTGCCGCTTAAAGGTCACCAATGATTCTGACTCTGCCACTCCCACAGGCAGGGCATTCCATGCCCCCACCACTCTCTGGGTAAAGGACCTACCCCTGACATCTCCCCATACCTTCTACCCTTCACCTTTATTTTTTGTCCCCTTGTAACACTCTGTTGAACCTGGGGGAAAAGTCTCTGACTGTCTACTCTATCTATTCCCCTAATCATCTTATAAACCTCTATCAAGTCACCCCTCATCCTTCGTCGTTCCAATGAGAAAAGGCCTAGCACTCTCAACCTATCCTCGTACGACCTTTTCTCTATTCCAGGCAACATCCTGGTAAATCTCCTCTGTACCCTCTCCAAAGCTTCCACATCTTTCCTAAAATGAGGCGACGAGAACTGCACACAGTAGTCCAAATGTGGCCTTACCAAGGTCCTGTACAGCTGCAACATCACCTCACGACTCTTGAATTCAATCCCTCTGCTAAGGTACGTTAATACGCCATAGGCCTTCTTATAAGCTCTTTCCACCTGAGTGGCAACTTTCAACGAGCTATGAACGGAGACCCCAAGATCCCTCTGCTCCTCCACCTAACTAAGAATCCTACCGTTAACCCTGTATTCCGCATTCTTATTTGTCCTTCCAAAATGGACAACCTCACACTTGACAGGGTTGAACTCCATCTGCCACTCCTCAGCCCAGCTCTGCATCATATCTAAGTCCCTTTGCAGCCGACAACAGCCCTCCTCACGACCCAAAACTCCACCAATCTTCGTATCGTCTGCAAATTTACTGACACAACCTTCGAATCCCTCTTCAAAGTCATTAATAAACATTACAAACAGCAGAGAACCCAGAACTGATCCCTGCGAAACTCCACTTGTAACTGGGCTCCAGGCTGAATATTTACCATCTACCATCACTCTCTGACTTCGACCGATGAGCCAGTTCTCTATCCAACTGGCCAAATTTCCTACTATTCCATGCTTCCTGACTTTCCGCATAAGCCTACCATGGGGAGCCTTATCAAATGCCTTATTAAAATCCATGTACATTACATCCACTGTTCTACCCTCATCCACATGCATGGTCAACTCCTCAAAGAATTCAATAAGATTTGTACGGCAAGACCTACCCCTCACAAATCCGTGCTGGCTGTCCCTAATCAAGCAGTGTCTTTCCCGATACTCATAAATCCTATCCCTCAGTACCCTTTCCATTACTTTGCCTATCACTGAAGTAAGACTAACTTGCCTATAATTCCCGGGGTTATCCCTATTCCCTTTTTTGAACAGGGACACAACATTCGTCACTCTCCAGTGCCCTGGTACCACCCCCGTTGACAGTGAAGACGAAAAGATCATTGCCAACGGCTCTGCAATTTCTCTCTTGCTTCTCACATAATCCTAGTATATATCCCGCCAGGCCCGGGGGACTTGTCTATCCTCAAGTTTTTCAAAATACCCAACACATCTTCCTTCCTAACAAGTATCTCCTCTAGCTTACCAGTATGTTTCATACTCTCCTTTTCAACAATACGGTCACTGTCATTTGTAAATACTGAAGAAAAGTCTTCATTCAAGACCTTTCCTATCTCTTCCGACTCAACACACAGTCCCCCACTACTGTCCTTGATCGAACCTACCCTCGTTCTCGTCATTCTCATGTTTCTCACATACGCATAAAAGGCCTTGGGGTTATCCTTGATCCTACCCGCCAAAGATTTTTCATGCCCTCTCTTAGCTCTACTAATCCCTTTCTTCAGCTCCCTCCTGGCTATCCTGTATCCCTCCAACGTTCTGTTTGAACCCTGTTTCCTCAACCTTATGTAAGCCTCCTTCTTCCTCTTTACAGGACATTCAACTTCCCTCGTCAACCAAGGTTCCCTCACACGACCATCTCTTTCCTGCCTGACAGGTACTTACGTATCAAGGACACGTCGTATCCGTTCCTTGAAAAATTTCCACATTTCAATGACATCCTTCCCTGACAGCCTATGCTCCAAACTTATGCTCCTCAGATCTTGTCTTGCAGCATCGTATTTACCCTTCCCCCAATTGTAAAACCTACCCTCATCACTTGTCCCGGTTCGTTACCAAGTACCAAATCCAATATGGCCTCCCCTCTGGTCGGACAATCTACAGACTGAGTTAGAAAAGCTTCCTGGACACACTGAACAAACACCGCCCCGTCCAATTTACTTGATCTAAAGAGCTTCCAATCAATATTTGGGAAGTTGAAATCGTCCATGACTCCTATCCTGTGGCTTCTGCACTTTTCTAAAATCTGTTTCCCAATCTGTTTCTCGACATCTCTGCTGCTATTGGGGGGCCTATATAAAACACCCAACAAGGTAACTGTTCCTTTCCTATTTCTGACTTCATCCCATACTACCTCCAAAGGCAGATCCCCCTCGAACTGCCTTTCTACAGCCGTTATACCATTTCTAATTAGCAACGCCACATACCCCTTCTTTTTTACCACCCTCCCTAATCTTATAGAAACATCTGTAATCGGGGACCTCCAACAATCATTTCTGTCCCTCTTCTTTCTACGTTTCCGTGATGGCCACAACATCGTAGTCCCAAGTACCGATCCACGCCTTAAGTTCACCCACCTTATTTCTGATACTCCTTGCGTTGAAGTATACACACTTGAACTCATCTCTGTTTCTGCAAGTATTCCCTGTCAGTGCTACTTTCTCCACAGCCTCCCAACATTCTTGGACGTCCTGCAAAACAGCTAACCAACTTGCTGGACTACAAGTCTGGATCCCATCCCCGTGCCAAATTAGCTTAAACCGCCGCCCCCAAAGAGTGCGAGCAAGTAGCAGGTTTGAAACCATCGTCTGTTCAATCATTGATTTCCATCTGAAGCAAATCTCCATGAGTTGGTTGAAAAATAGCCAATCCGTGGATTCTGGTGTCTTCACATCTCCCATGTGTGAGGTGAATGGGAAATTCTCGGTAATGAATCGGCTGACCGCATGTTATGGTGAATGATTCAACAGCGCAGTGTTTACCTGCCAGGTCACTCACGGAAAGAACACTCAAAGTCAAAACATCACCACACCCCAGGGTAAGACATACATACGAGAGCACTAGAAATCATTCTGAACTCCGATGTGAATCAGATACACACATTTATCAAACTTAGTCAACAGCACTAAAGTGTGCAGCATCCCATTCACAAACGTGTCATGCATTTCAGTTTGAGTGTGACATTAGCATTGCTCATAATTCAACATTATGACTAATCAGAAGAGCATGTTTTCCTCTATATTGATGGCATGTGAGCTGGTTTAATAGTCTTCTTTTTAAAGTTGTTTGATGGCTGACCACACTTGGAGAGGCATTAGAGTGCTGAATCCACGCCTGGTTACTTCATTTAGCGGGTGGGTGAGGGGTGCGTGTCTTTTGTGGCCCGGGGGCTTAGGGTCACAGAGGTATTTTTTTGAAACTTAAAACATAGAGAAAGGCCGAGTTTGGGTGAACGTGGAGTAAATGTTTTGACAAGTCGGCGAGAGTAGGACACGAGGGCATAACCTCCAAGTCAAAGGGTGCACCATTTGTAACTGAGGTGGGGAAGAACTTCTTCAGCCAGAGGGTGGTGGAATTCATTCCCACAGACGGTTATGAAGGCCAAGTCAGTGATTGTATTTAAGATGGCGATTGGTCGGTTAGTACATGGAGAAGGCTGGAGAATGTGGTAGAGAAACATATCACACATGATCGAATGGCAGGGCAGACTCGTTTGGCCGAATTGCCTCATTCTGCTCCCATATCTTACTATCTTGTGGTCTCAAAATAACAAGGTAAAATATGCAGTGACCCTTTTTGCAAAATAAATCAAAATGTGTTCAATACTTCATTTCCTGCTCAGGAATGACCTGTTGGACTTGGGCATTGTACATCGTAGATTTTATCTGGTACTGAGCTCTTTAACTTCATTCATGGGAGCAGGTCGAAGAGCAAGTTGCTATCACATTTGATCAATCCGGATAAACAGGACCTAATTGAAACTCTTTAAGGTACTCTCTGCAATTAGTGGATGTGGCAGGAGAAAACATTTTAGTGGGAAGGCTACAGTAGCGATGAACGAACGAGGAACTAGAGTCAGGCGTATTCAGCCTGGTGTCCGGATGGAGATGTTCACACAGTGATCAGTGGAAGTCTGAATAATGCTCACACAAATTTCCATTAATTCGTAGAATAATGTTAGACACTCGTATTTGTTTTGTTTCTATTCTACTAAGAAATTCACTGTTTTGTTTTTAGACCTACTACAAATTTGACAGGAGGAATAATATCTCATGGTATGCTTTTGAGAATGATCTCACACCAATAATACAAAGAATTTACAATAACGTTAAACACATTGAACAGACTTTCTGTGACTGATAACTGCTCCGTAACACCTTTAAACGCCTGCAAACACAAGAGAACAAAGAAAATAATTATGATTGATTACGGTTTGTTAAAATTTGGGGATGTAACTTGGCATTCAGAATGCCAGGCAGCATTTGCAAGTAAGTTTCATGAACATAGAAATGAAGTCGTTATATTCAGATTAAGCTTGTCAAAAGTATCAAAGGATGGTCCTAAGTGAGAGAAGAGCTCTGAAAGGAAGGTAATTCCATGTGTTACGTCATGGTATCTTTGATTTTACTTTTTCACAGGTTTCACTAGTTGCAAAGCCAGTGTTCTTTATGAATGATTATATGGGTCATGTTATAGATAATAACAGATGTTTTCACAAATCAAAATATATCAGCAAGAGGAACCATCATTTCAGCAACATTTGGACGCTGCCATGTCAAAGGTGGTTTCCTCACTTCATGAGTGAATAGCCTGAAGACTCGGTGTTTTGATCCTAAAGAGGCATTTTTCATTGATTTGATTTCTGTTTCATAGGAGTTACTGATTGCCACGATTACACAGTTAAAATCCTACCACCGCCATTAGAACACATCTTACTGGAGGCGACGGTGACATTAACCTGTGTTGCGTCCAATCTTTCTTCTGGTGCCAATGTCACCTGGTTCAGGAAAAGAAGACTCTGAAATCAGAGATCTCTAACCAACTTGGAGAAAATCCCGACAGCGTGATCAGCAAATTAATCACTTCTACTGAAGCCTGGATAAGTCACGTTAGTTTTGAAGGTTTGGTGAACCATCTGTATCTACTGACTCCACTGAGAGAATCCATCCACAAGGAAAATGGTGAGCGGTGAGGTGAAAAAACAAAGCACCCCATGTGTAATCTCGATCCAGTAACATACATGACATGCTTGGATTGGCTCCTAATAACATTGGGAGCATTAAACATGTGTCTGATATCAGGATAGCTAAATATCTGATTGAGAACAAGATGGACCAAAGCTTGTTCTTTTTTTCATTGTAAGTCAAATAAAATGGGAAGAAGCCTGGTTTGTATTTTTAACATCAGCAATGACAAATGTACAGGAGATCTTAGTTGTGGGTTGGAAACATGGAGGCGACTTTCGAATTAAGCTCTTTACTCTTAATGATTAGGATGGATATCATTCTGCTCGTTCAGAAAATGAGAGTGTATAAATCTCAAATTTAAAAACAAAACTGGCACATTATAATATGTCTGAAATTGCAATATTGAATTTGGATTTTTATAGTGGATTTATATTTATTTCAAATATTCTGCAGGAAAAAAAGCTACTGGAGCCATCAGTGTCGATCCTCCTGCCACCAACAGAAGACGTTTCCGCTGAGAGGTTTCTCTCTCTCACCTGTTTAGTGAGAGGCTTCACTTCCCGAGAGATCTTAGTTAAGTGGACAAACAATGACAAGCCAGTTAATCCCAGTTACTACAAGAACACCGAGGTGATGGCGGAGAGCGAGAGCACCTCCTTCTTCAGCATTACAGCAGAGGAGTGGGCCAGTGCTGCTTCTTATTCTTGTGTGGTGGGTCATGAAGCGATTCCACTGAAGATCATCAACAGAACAGTCGATAAATCCATCGGTAAACCAAGTTTTGTGAACATTTCACTTGCATTGATGGGCACTATTAATTCATGTCAATAAAAATTTCGAAGATGTTTTTAATAATTCAACAAAAGTAATAAAGCTTTTTCTTCCAATTGTGATTTAAATATACAACCGTTTAATTAATTGTGCTTCTCACTTTTAATTATATTCCAGTTGTAAAGTTAAGTTGGATGTGTAACAGGTGTCGAGCTCATGTCTTGTACAGTAAATGTTCCCTGCTCGGACAAAGTTAAGATCAGAGATAGAGTAAAGCTCACGCATTGCCGGATTCTGCAAAGTAACTTTTCCATTTTAAATTCCAATAAAACGAAATCTGAAAATCCCCAATTTCTGTCAAGTGAACAACACGAATTTTGAACTTGGTTTTCCTGATTCCCCGATTGCACATTCTTACGAAATTCATGTCGGCTTTCATCTGCCACAATGCAACAATTGGGAACGCAATCTTAAGAGACATTTGAAATTAGTTTTGATTGGAAAATACCAATCACAAAGAGTGCAGATTAAGTTGAATATAACACTACTGTTGCAAACGTTTCATCCCCTGTCTAGGGGACATCCTCAGTGCTTGGGAGCCTCCTGTGAAGCGCGCCTGTGGTGTTTCTTCCGGCATTTATAGTGGCCTGACCTTATCGCTTCCGGTTGTCAGTTTCAGCTAAAACTAAGGACCTGATACCCAGCATGAGCAAAACTAACGTAGTGTACAAACTCCCATGCAAGGACTGAACAAAACACTATATAGGACAAACAGGAATAAAGCTATCGATCCGCATCCACGAACATCAACTAGCCACGAAACGACACGACCAGCTATCCCTAGTAGCCACACACGCAGACGACAAATTCGAAGATGTTTTTAATAATTCAACAAAAGTAATAAAGCTTTTTCTTCCAATTGTGATTTAAATATACAACCGTTTAATTAATTGTGCTTCTCACTTTTAATTATATTCAAGTTGTAAAGTTAAGTTGGATGAGTAACAGGTGTCGGACTCATGTCTTGTGCAGTAAATGTTCCCTGCTCGGACAAAGTTAAGATCATAGATAGAGTAAAGCTCACGCATTGCCGGATTCTGCAAAGTACCTTTTCCATTTTAAATTCCAATAAAACGAAATCTGAAAATCCCCAATTTCTGTCAAGTGAACAACACGAATTTTGAACTTGGTTTTCCTGATTCCCCGATTGCACATTCTTACGAAATTCATGTCGGCTTTCATTTGCCACAATGCAAGAATTGGGAACGCAATCTTAAGAGACATTTGAAATTAGTTTTGATTGGAAAATACCAATCGCAAAGAGTGCAGATTAAGTTGAATATAACACTAGTGTCTGTGTAACCAGGGATCTTGTACCAATGCAGTAGTTGACAGAATGCATGTTAGTTTCCCCAACAAAGAGACCCGAAGGAAGATTATTGTTGTTCAGCCGAAGGAGGAGGAGAGGGGAATTATTAACGGTCTGTACTCTTACTCACTCTGCAGAGTTTTCAAGATAGAAGTCCACTGTAATGTACCACAGTCGCTGACAGGAACAGTCAGCTTCTTCTTTACTGTCCGAGATTCCATCTTTCCATGCAAAATAATACCTTTGAGTATGCTCGACACGATTGCATCAAAGAAGGGCTAATGCCCGAAACGTCGATTCTCCTGTTCCCTCGATGCTGCCTGACCTGCTGCGCTTTACCAGCAACACATTTCCATCTCTGACCTCCAGCATCTGCAGACCTCACTTTCTCCTCAACGATTGCATCATCCCAGTTTGAAGTCCATAGTTTTGTCTCAGTTTTCTGGAGCACATGGGAGAAATTCTGGTATTCGAACATCTGACATAATTTTGCTTCACGTACAGAACATTTGTAAATATTTTGTAATCAGCATGTTCAGAAATGTAATTCTGCATGTCTCGAATAGTGGAAATTTGAGCTCAGGTGTCTTGTCTCAGAGACAGAAATTCAATCGCTGCAACGAAAGAGTAGCTCACATCGAGGGCTCAAGGGCCTGGTTTGCGCAGTTTTGTTCTATGTTCTAAAACATTTATCTCTCCACGACGGTCAGAAATGTTCCTGACAACATCAGGGTCATACATAATTGTTGACAATCCATTAAAACACAAAAATAATGCAAATTGTAGTCTAGTATAAGAGCTGAAACAGTTACAGAGAGATTGTCACAAATACATACGCAAAAACACATACACAGGCTCTCACCTAAAGACACATGTTTATGCACATACATAAACGTGCACACAGATGAACTGTCACACACATTTGCATGCACACAGCTACACATGCAAATGGTACTTGAACACTCATCTAGCCCCCAGAAAAACGCATATTCACAGAAAAAATAGCACATGCACAAATGAACAAGGATATCCACACATAACTATGAAAAGCATAGACGCACATTATTACACAAATGGACATGACTGCATTTCTATTCATGCAGCATCATGCTGATAGACATACATTCATACGCACACAGATACAACATCTGAAAATTCTCATCTCACGTGTAGGCACACACAGGCACGTATGAGCACAGGTTAAAATAAATATTAGTTCTTAATTTCCATAATCACAAACGTATGATTGCAGAGGCAGCTTATTTTATTTTGAAACCACTTAGATCAGCACTTATACATGGTCACACACACACATAAATTCTGAGTCGTATATGCAGACGTGCAAATAATGGGGTGTTTATTAACCAAGGAGAATGACACAAGCATCAGCAAACATTCACACACAATAACACAAACAAGCACATCAGGCAATGGTTTAGGATAGATTGCCACAAAAACAGATCATCACGCAAAGATAAACATCCACCAAACATGACGTTGCATGCACACATTTATTGAGGACAAACATGAAAATAACCGAATGTTAGGTAGGACCTGAAATAGACAGATCCTGCTGTCTACTGATAGGATGGCATACGAAAAGTAAACACACAGAAGGACGTTAAAAGATAAACGCAGGCGTCAACGAAGTGCCAGTTTAGCATGATGATGCTTACACGTCGTGAAGGGAACAATATTTGAATACAAAAAAAAAACATGTGAGCACATCAGTAGTAAAGAACATGAGTATGTTTATTCATACACACACTCCAAAATGGGCAAATGCAATGCAAGAGACACGCATTACCACATCCACAAACACAAGGAAAAACATACACATCAAGCCATAAAAAAATAAATTAAGAGCGACATGCGTAAAAACTGATTCCTAAATATACAGATCCTACAAACAAAAATATGAAGCATTTTTCATACTGTGGATGTAATTTGCATTCATGAGATGCCAAGCAATTGGTCACCAATATATCATGAAGATGAGAATCACATATGAATTTTCATCCAGTAATGGACAAAATCTTAAACTAAACTGCGGTCACAGCACATAGTTAAAATATAATGATAAAATTAAAGTAATTGTTCTCAATAAGTATCCCTCAAATGATAATATTCTTCAAAAATAGATTAAAAGACAAAGTAATTCAAAGTGTTCTGACACGGACAGTAAGGAGAAAATGTGCAATTAATATTAGTTAGTTCTTGCTGCGAATCAATAATGCATTAATACATGCAGATAGAGAGTCAAAATTGAGAAACACCTGACTGCCTAAAGAAGATGTAACGGCGTCTAATTACAATACTAAGATGCAGATAGATCGGTCAGCATCAATAAACAATCTGAACATGTTCTCTCAGCTTTATATTCATAGATTCAATAGATCATACTTGGATTGAAGACTATGGGGATGATAATGGCAACATCTGGACAACTGCTTCCACGTTCATCACCCTGTTCTTCCTGAGTATTTTCTACAATGCTGCCGTCACTCTGGTGAAGGTGATTATAATCAAATAATTCACACAGCAAGCAGCCAAAGATGTTTTGTGAAATATAGAAGTGTGCCACTGAATACAACTCAGAACCT
>NC_057717.1:32812245-32812965 GCF_004010195.1 Chiloscyllium plagiosum
ATATGCACTAACTTTGAGTATGCTTAGTTCTTTCTTCGAGGCCAATACATAAAAAATACATTTTTCCAAGTTTACACATTCCACTCCCTTCTCAGCAAACACCTTTCACTTGACTTGTCTAGTTGTGTTTCATACAGTTATTTAGGTTAATTCTGCGCCACCATGTGGACCACTCATATAATTGCATTTCTCACACTGTCTGTCTTACGGAATTCTCCAGAGGCAGAATGGTTAGAGACCATGTCCTCTTAAGCACAAATCGTCACGCCCACGGGTCACATAATAATAAAAATCAGGAACGTTGCTCACAGAAATCTATGAGAGGCAGGCAAATGAATGAGGAAGTTGAGTCTGTTTAAACTAAAAGTACTCCCAATGTCGGGACAGGCTGGTTTATTAATGCATAAATCGGCACTCGGATGTCCAATTAAACGTTTATCGGTCAAAAATGTCAACGTTCAGTCAGACATGCAGGCACAACACATGGAGAAACGTTGGGCGGATTCTCTCAACTGGAGTTTCTCGCACACATATGACTCGTGGAGCATAAATTCTAGGATCTATTTGACACACCACACCTCTCAAATCCCATTAAGTGAGGCTCAGATATGTCTTATACATACAGAAACCCACAAAAATCATAAATCACACCTCGATTTGGATCAGGCCAGGTAGAAATCAGATGTACAGGCAGAATTCAGCACCAATCATTTCAATTGG
>NC_057717.1:32813465-32815628 GCF_004010195.1 Chiloscyllium plagiosum
ATAATCTTATGTAACCTTCTTCACCTTCTATGATATAACTAATCTTTGTGTCATCCAAAAACTTGCTCACCATGCCTTCTATTATTTACATACAATTTATTGATACAAAAGACAACCAAAAGTGGATCCAGCACCAATCCCTGTGGAGCGCCGCTGGTCACAAGCCTCCAGTCCAACAGACAACCCTCCTCTCCTTCCCTCTGTCTGCCGCCAATGAGCAGAAGCACACACACACATACAGAATATAGAGACAAAGAACAGTTCTGTCTTTAAGGCAGAGATAGATATGTTTTGATTGATAAGGGAATCAAGCATTACAGTCAGAAGGGAGAATTTTGTTGCAAAACATGTCAGCCATGTTAGAACATCTGATCAGACTCGGTGGACCAAACAGTCTAGTTCTGCACCAATTTCGTACGCTCTATGGTTTACGTTTTCTGAAATGTCTACCCAAGAGAGCGGTGAGACTGAGTTTGATAAATACTTTACTGAACAGAGTCAATGGGAATGTGGGACAGGTTTGAGGGGCTGAATGGTCCATTTCTTTCCTATTTGCTGTGCCTGCATGTCTAAAAAAAGAAAAGGTAACTGGCTGTGAAGTTCATAAAGTTTTAATTTAGATGCTCCCCCATTGAAGATTGAGATAAGGATGTTCTCATTTCCTTAGGGTTGTGCTGTCTGAGGTATTCTCATCCCCAGGGAACAGTGAAGACTGGGTCATTGAAGATATTCAAGGCTGACCTTGACTGACCTTTGTTGTACAGGGGAGTCATGTGTTTATTGGGAATAGACAGGAAAAGAGTTTTCATCCGCAAACAGACCAGCCAGGATCTTTATAAACTGAGCAGCCGGCTGGAGCTGTTATCTCATTTGTTGTTTCTCACTGCACCCCTTGAGCCTGTTACAGAGGGAGAGGAAGATCTCATTCAACCAGACAGTATCACTGCAATGAGGCAGGAGGAGCCCATTCTGCCTCTCTTAGGAGATACGCAGGAATAGAATGAAGGATTCAGTCATAGAGCAATAGAGAAATACATCAGGGAAACAGACTCTTTGATCCAATTCAGCCGTGCCAACCAGATGTAGTTTAGTCTCATTTGCCAGCATTTCGCCCATATCCCTCTGAATCATTCCTTTCCATATAACCATCTGGATGACATTAAATATTATAGTCACACCAGCCTCCATCACTTCCTCTGGCAGCTCATTCCATACACATACCATACTCTGTGTGAACAATTTGACCCTTAGGTCCCTTTGATATCCTTCCCGTCTCACCTTAAACCTATGCCCCCTAGTTCTGCACTCCCTTACCCAAGGAAAAATGTCTTGCCTATTTCCCATATCCATGCCCCTCGTAATTTTATAAACATCTATAAGGTCACCTCTCAAAGACAAGAGGTTATTTTAATGTGTAGTGCCACCGACAATTTTTCAATACAGCACAACAGCCAAAAATGAAATTAATGATTAAGATTATTTGTTGTGTTGTTAAGGGGATGCATGTTAATTAGGCTAATAGAAAATCTGCCCTCTTCCTCAGTGTCTGAAGGTCAAAATTGAGCACATGACTGATATTGCAGAATGGTTCTGTTGCTGCATCTGAAAGACCACATTTTTAACCGGGTAGTGATCCCCCCAAATCTTAGTCTATTTTCTGTGCTCATCTTTTAAACTCTCAGGGATCAGGATTATTGACGTTACGAACTACACGTGATCATCTGACAACAAATGGTCTGAAGGAGGATCACTGAGATCAGAAACCAATCGACACTCAGCTACACAGCATAGCAGGAAGCCATGCAACCTTTCTGGGCAGGTGCACAGGAACAAGGAAGCTCTGGTTAGCTACCAGGAATTGCAGAGTAGAGACAATTACTTATTTTCAGGTTGGAAAGCTGTCACTAGTGGAATTCCTCAGGGATCAGTGTGAGGTCATCAATAGTTTACAACCCAGATTATTGATTTGGATGAACTTGTTAAATGGACTGGAGCTCAATTTGCTCATACAGCAAAACAGACATTCAATAAGATGTCAAGTTGAGACACGGTGTCTGCAATGGGATTCCGACAGGCGAGTCGTAAGCAAACCTTCAGCAAAAAAAAAATGTCGGTGATGGGAAGTTTGTGTTTTGGAGGAAGCATAAAACAACAGTAAATTAT
>NC_057717.1:32816636-32834556 GCF_004010195.1 Chiloscyllium plagiosum
TGAATGATATTTGGAACAATCACTAATGTTTCCTTTCGTCATGAATTACCCAGTCTGAGACCTATATTGTTGATGAAATCACAAACACGGTTACATTAATATTTGCAGTGAGCAGTGGAAGCATGCCACAGGAAAGGGAATAGTGACCTGAACTATAGATCGGTGAGCCTGATTTAATTAGTGTGCACAATGTTGGAGAGGATTGTGAGGGATAGGATTTACATGCAAGTGCCGATGCAACTACTGATTAGGCATAGTCAATATGGTTTTGTGCATGGGAAATCAATTCTAACAAAATTGATTGCTGTTTTTGGAGAGGTGACAAACAAGTTTAATGAAAGCAGTGTTGTAGACGCTGTCCATGCAGGCTTCAGCAAGGAAGTCGACAGGATTCCACATGACAGACAAGGTAGTAAGTATAGATCATAAATGGGTGCAAGATAAACTAGCCAATCCACTTTAAAATTATAGTGAAGGTAGGAGGCAGAGGGTGGTAGAAGACTGCTTTTTAGACTGGAGCCCTGCGACCAGTGGAGTAATACAAGGTGCTAAGTCCACTACTTTTGTCATTTATATAAATGATTTGAATGTGAATATTTGCCTGTTAATTATGTTTACAGATGACATCAAAATTGGAGGTGCAGTGCCCAACAAGATTTACCTTGGAGTAGAATGGGACCTTAATCAGATGGGGCAATGGGTCTAGGAGTGACAGACGGAGTTAAATTTAGATAAATGTGAAGTGTTGCATTTTGGAAAGGTAAAATAGGGCAGGACATATACAATTAATGGTGAGGTGTGGGAGTGTTGGTGAACAAAAGTGTGCAGGCTCATAGATCCTTAAAAGTGGAGTCGCAGGTATACAGGGTGGTGAAGAATGGGTTTGGTATGCTTGCCTTTATTGATCAGTACATTGAGTATACAAGTTGGGAGATCATGTTGCAACGGGGCAAGAAATTGGTGAGGTGACATTCAAAATATTGTGTCTAATTTGGTTCTCATTGATATAGGAAGGATGTTGTTAAACTTGAGAGGGTACAGAAAAGATTTACAAGGATACTACCGGGCATGGAGGGATTGAGCTATAGGGTTGAGCTGGACAGACTGGGAATTGTTGAATCTGGAGCATCAGAGGATGAGGTGTAATTTTATAGAGGTTTATAAAATCGTGAGGAACATGGATAAGCTGAATACCCAAGGTCTTTTTCACAGTATCGCTGAGTCCAAAACTATTGGACAAAGGCTTAAGGTGAGAGGATAAAGACATTAAACGAACAAAATTTTCATGCATACTGTGTTGTGTGTATGCAAATCAGCTGTCAGAGTAACTTTGTTTGGGTCATAAATTTGTTAATTTTAGCAGATTAAAGAATGCTGCATAACTTGTTCCTAACCCTGACCCAGTCTGATACCTATATTGTTGGTCAAATCACCAACCTGGTTACATTAGCATTTGCAGTGAGCAGTGGAAGCGTGGGACTAGGAAAGGGAATAGTGACCTGAAATTTAGATCGGCGAGCCTGATGTCATTAGTGGGCACGTTGTTGGAGATGCAAGCTGCTAAAGTTACAACATTTGAAAGGTATCTGGATGTGCATGTTAATAGGAAGGATTTAGAAGGTTATGGGCCTAATGTTGGAAAATGAGTTGAGATCAGATTGGGAATTCTGGTTTATGTGGACAGGGTTGCCTGCTATACGAAATTGTAACAGAGATGAGGAGTAATTCTAAAAGGGCCATTTGAGTGGGAATTCCCTTCCCCGGAGGTATGTGGTGCCTCTTTGTTTACATATATTCAAACTGAATTCATTAAATATTTCACAGAGTTTGAGTTATGGATAATGTGATACAGACAGGAAAGTGAGGCTGAGACCACAACCTGACCATCCACAAACTTAATACCTGGTGGAAAAGTTTCATAGTGTCGTGCAACGTAATCTTGCTCCTGAGTGCAATGTTCCATTGTTCCATTCAGCCCCTCTAACCTGCTAGACAGGAACAGTTGGAGGCCACTTACTGCTATAACCTGGTGCACAGAAACAGGAAAGACCTATTCAGAGATTTTTCAGTGATCTAGCTCCACTGACTCTCTGGAATAGAGAATTCCTGACATTCACTACCCTCTGTTTGAAGAAACCATTGTCTGCTTATACAACATGACCTATTGATATGAGCGATAGAGGTGAATACAACGGCTTAGCTAAGAGCGACTGACCCTGATATCAAGGCAGGTTTTAACTGAGAATGACATCAAGGAGCCTGAGCAAAATTTTACTTCATGAGAATCCATTGCAAACTCTCCCGAGTTTGGAGTCATTCACACCACAAGAGAAGATGCTTATCATCAGTGGTCATCCATCATCTCAGCCGTGGTGCATCACTGCAGGAGATCCTCAGTGTAGCTCCCTCAGCCCAGGCATCTCTAGTTTGTCAGCGGTGAATCCCTGCAGTGTGGAAGCAGGCCATTCCGCTCATTGAGTTCACACTGATCAGAAGTGTGGATATTCATTCTAGGTTACACAATGTTCAGAACACTAAGCCATCCCTCAAGTCGTAAATTAGTCTGTGCCCATGCACAACCACACCTGGACAGCATTCAAGTTAATATGTCGACAACATTCATGGAACAGCGCTGCCAGACACTGCACATTTCGACAGTAAACGAAGGAGTTCATTTACACTTCAATCTTGTTTCACAAGAATGTGGCAAAGTCATTCAACACATCAAAGCTATTGTACAAAAATAGGGACAGCCCATTCAGTCCCCCCTGCCTGTTACACAGGAAGGAAAGAAGTCTGCTCACTCCCACACATCACTTAGACAGGATCAGAAAGATACCATTTCACACCCGGAATCGTTAAAAAGGAACAGGAAGAGGTCATTCAAATTCTCAAGTCACTAATCAAGCACAAGATGATGTCAGAGATGCTCCAAAATCACAATCAAATGGTGCAGGGGCTGCACAGATAGACTACTCCACATTTTTCCTCGTGGCTTCATTACTCATAGTACATGCGTTTTCCTTTAACATGGTATCCTGGGAGTAGGAATGAAGCCTTTTTTTAACCAATTTCAAAGGCATCTTCCATCGCTGACAGAGCAGACCCATGTTTTCTCTGGAAGTGAGAAACTGGTGGGGAATGGCTAACTGTTTCAGAATGAAGGTATTATGGCTTCAGAAAGGATTGTGTGCAATCTAACATTGAGTGCAGAGGCACACAGTAAGTGTGCATGAAACTGTTCCGAATAAATCTTGAGCCTGTACCTCTCTGTCAATCGAAATGAGGACTATGCACAGGAATTAAGCATCCGATGGAAAACATGGAATTTCTCACCTGATCAATGGCTGCTTGAGACATAAAGTGGGTCCATCCATAACCATCAAATTTCAACTTCTTATTCTCTCACAACGCTGCATATTAAACACATAGTTACTGCACTCTCTCTTTATGGTAATATCATGCCAGGGTTCAGTCTGGTGAAACTACTTTGCACTGTCTCGGTGACGTGGAGATCATTATTTATAAAGCAGACTCAGTCTGTACACAATACCCTAAATACTGGCTCAGCAAAATACCACCATTGAGTAAGACATATTCGCTCTTGTACTTTAATAATTTTCCATGATGGACCACATACCCTTTACAATTGGAATTACTTCCTGCCCCATACGAATTCTGTTAGTGACTTATAACAAAGGACCTCCAGGTCCTTTTCAACAACAGCCCTTCCCAACCTCTCACCATTTAATAAACTTAAATGTGAATGATGGTATTTGTTGTTCACATCTGAATCATTTTTATACCTTGTACACAGATATTGGACAAGAGCTGATCCTTCTGATACCCCACAAGCCTTTTGTCCATGATGCAATTTTTAATCCATTCGGTGTATTCCACCCTTACCTACCCATGAACTCTAACATTCTCCTCCACCTGCAACCAACCATGTCAAACTTCATCTGAAAACTCAATGACTCCACACCCGCTGGTATTCAATTGTCAATCACACAACAGACAGAGTCCACAAGCTCCAGCAAGTTTAAAAAAAGATCATTTCCGTTTACTGAATCTAGGTCAAATCTATCAAATTATATCATTATTCTCCAAGCGTCTAGCATTTATTATAAAAAGCTATAATGTTTTTCTCACAGTTGACATCAAGCTATTTAGTTTTCTGTTTTCCCTCTCTGCCATGTTTTAAATATTTATGTTTACAATAGCTATTTTCCAGGCTGCATGATCCTTTCCAGAATCTAACCAGCTCAGAAGAATAATTAATAATTCTTTCACTGGCTCTATTGCCACTTCCTCAATACTCTGGAGTGGAACTCATCAGCTGCAGTAACTTACCAACCTTTAATTCGATTAGGTTTTTAAAAACATACTCTTCATTAATTCTAGTTTCGTAGAGTTCCGCATGTTAACCAGTCTCCCTTCCCTAGTATATCTAGAATTTGCTTCCGTACCTTCCTCAGGAAGATGGACTCAATGTCTTCCTCTTAGCTGGCAGATGGCTTCTGACAGCCAGTGAGTATTTCGGAGGACTGCACTTTGGAGATGATGAAAATGTTTACAACTCCTGCCTGGAAATTTGCCGAATTAACCCAGTTCACTTCATGGTGAGTGTCAGCACAGTCCTTCCCTGGTGTGAGGCTACAGGTTATATTGATGGAAGGGATACAGCTCAGTGACCATCTTATTTTTGAAAGGTTCACATTTTACGTTTGTAATTGGTTTAGCTTAGAAAGATATTCCTGGAAATCCCAGGGAGGATAGCACAATGCCCATCCCATCCCTGTTAACAGAGCTTCCCTTCTGTGTAGTCTCGGCTCCAATTGTTTCCCATGGACCCAAACACGCTATAAATGCAGTATCCAGAGTGGGGTCACCAGACCCTCGGGTCTCTCTGAATACATGCAGCAGCTAATACACAAACCCGAAGAAAGCACCCACTGAACCTCCCCTTACTGTCTAATGACAGACGCAAGTCAACACCTCACACACACACAGTGCACCCATTCCGTGTTGAAATTGTTTCTCTTAGTCGCTGAAAAAGCCGTTACATCTCTGCACAGTCCCACAGTAACAGTCCCTTTGTCTGAAGAAGCAGTTGACAACGTAACATTACGTTTCTCTGTATCTCAGCAACAATAAGGACAGCATCCCTATTGCCATTGGAGTTGATCATCACACTCAGAGAACAGCGAAGGAGGGAATATAATTCACTTTAAACAGGGGCATATCAGGATTGACGTGATATTCAGGAATAAGGGGAAAAGGGATTATGTTAGAAGAAGCTCCCTTTTTATTTTCCTTCTACTTCATTATCAGCTGTCCCTTTGTTTGCTTTTCCTTTCTTTCCCTGTCTCTCTCTCTCTCTCTTTCTCTCTCTTGCTTGACATTTCTCCATCCATTCAACTAACCTCCCCTTCACTCATCCAGCCATCCCTGGTAGATATAATGTTATTTGCTTTTAGTGTTGATATAGGGTCACTAAACTTGCAACTTTATTTGATTTTCTCCTGACAGCGGCTGCCATACTTGGCGTGATTCTCCAATATTTTCAGACGCTGGAGAATTTTATTTCAAATCTCCAGCATCGACAGTTCCTTGGTTTATTTCAACTTTAATGTTATTGTTTCGCAGGATGTCAGCACCACCGGCAATGACAGCATTTGTTGTTCATCACTAATTGCCCTTGACTGTGAGGCCATTTATCTTGACAATATGGAGCCACCATGTGGTCGTAGGTCTGAAGTCACACTTAGTTTCTTTACCAAAGGCTATAAGTAAAATAATGAAAGAAATTCTGATGGTTTATTGTTGCCATTAGTAAAGTGAGATTTTATTCCAATTTTTGTCATTCGAATTTAAGTTCAGTCATCGGCTGTCATAAGATTTTAAACAATGCCTTCAAAGTATTGCCTCTCAATTACCCGTCCAGTGACATTATTATTCTGATATGGGGTCCCTATTATCAAATAGCTGGAGAGGCAAGAACAAGTGTATATTTAAAATATTTACAATTGGAGGCGAGGTCAGAAGAGAACTGGAGCCTTAAAATCTGAAGTTAACAATGGGGCAGATGACGGCTAATTCAACAACAGCACTGAGGCAGAAGTGGGGTGGAGACTTAGGAGGTAATAGTGGTGGGTGTAGGCAGGTTTGATAACAGAGACAATATAGAGAAACAGTTGAGGGTAAAACGACGAATCACACATCTGAACAATTTTGTTCCTATTTAGATGTTTATGAGTGAGGAGTCTGAAACTGATGGAAATGAAGTGGAGTTCGTGACTGAAACTGAAAATAACAGTTTATGCATTTGTTATATGTTAATAACTGAAATAGCAATAACCTTCACCATCGTTTATAGAATTGACAGAGATAGGCTTACCAGGAACACCAATAATAGCGAGAATGGGATAGTAACCTGCTTGAATAATCATCAGTACGGCTTGTATCTGCAACTCTAACCATGCCCAATCCAGTGAAAGATAGAAAAGACTATCGAATAAATTCCTGTCCTTTGTTGGAACATTCCAGTCTTTTGTTCTCAGATTCGTATTCATTGTTGGAACAATTCAGTGTAATATTTTCACATTCTGATCCATTGTTCGAACATTCCAGACTGTTCTAAGACTCTCTTCCTCTCCCTCTCTCTGTAGCTGCGATGATTCTCCTGCGTTTTGGCAGGATAGGAATTGCTGGGCTCCCGAGGCCGTCTGTGTCTGATCATCAGGCCTGGTGCATCCTTTGACTTTATTTATTTATATTTAACTTTGACATTTATCTTACAAACACTGCGTGGCTTAGCTGGGGTTAGGCATTTTTGAGAGGCTCCTACAGTGGCATAGACGGTGTAGATACAGTCCATTTTTTGTGATCCTTGCAGCCGGGGCCTGGTCCTGTGGAGTGATGGTCAAACTCTCAGAATTTGCTTTTGATGTTCAATCCTTCTGGATTGGAAAACTGCACGGGAGACAATATGTTTTCTGAATTTGTTTTGTGACAAGTGTGTGTTTTAAGGATGTTACCATATTGGAGCAGTTACAGTTTAGTAATTTAATAACCTATTAATCTGTTAGGTTTTCCAATAAATTAAGTTTGTCAAGTTCCTCTTGTTTTTGTTGTATTTTGTCTACAGTGTTTGAATAAATTGCAGAGATAGGCTTACCAGGAACACCAATAATAGCGAGAATGGGATAGTAACCTGCTTGAATAATCATCAGTACGGCTTGTATCTGCAACTCTAACCATGCCCAATCCAGTGAAAGATAGAAAAGACTATCGAATAAATTCCTGTCCTTTGTTGGAACATTCCAGTCTTTTGTTCTCAGATTCGTATTCATTGTTGGAACAATTCAGTGTAATATTTTCACATTCTGATCCATTGTTCGAACATTCCAGACTGTTCTAAGACTCTGTTCCTCTCCCTTTCTCTGTAGCTGTTGATCCCAATCATCTTGAGGATGACGCTGCCGCTGACATCATGAGATAACAGGTTGAAGGAAGCAACTTATTAATAGAAGAGGAAACCCTCTAGTGACACAGTTAGGATCCATGGAGACTGACATCAATCACAGTTATTCTACAAACAGATCCAGGTCACCCCTTTCACAACAACCCTGACATACGACAATAATACTTGGTCTTCCTCAGATGTTGACATCACTGACTATTGGGCTAATGGCACACCTCCGATTGTAAATTTAGATGTGAGACAGAGAGATGATGCTTTCTCTTCACAAGCTCGATGATTCTCCTGCGTTTTGGCAGGATAGGAATTGCTGGGCTCCCGAGGCCGTCTGTGTCTGATCATCAGGCCTGGTGCATCCTTTGACTTTATTTATTTATATTTAACTTTGACATTTATCTTACAAACACTGCGTGGCTTAGCTGGGGTTAGGCATTTTTGAGAGGCTCCTACAGTGGCATAGACGGTGTAGATACAGTCCATTTTTTGTGATCCTTGCAGCCGCGGCCTGGTCCTGTGGAGTGATGGTCAAACTCTCAGAATTTGCTTTTGATGTTCATTCCTGCTGGATTGGAAAACTGCACGGGAAACAACATGTTTTCTGAATTTGTTTTGTGACAAGTGTGTGTTTTAAGAATGTTACCATATTGGAGCAGTTACTGTTTAGTAATTTAATAACCGATTAATCTGTTAAGTTTTCCAATAAATTAAGTTATTCCAAACTCCTCTTGGTTTTGTTGTATTTTGTCCACAGTGTTTGAATAAATTGTGTTTTCCTTAATGTTGAATATTTTGACCAAACGATTTGCGCCTGAAACACAACACCTCACAATTTCTTTTAAAATAAGAAAATTTGGGGGTCGAGACTAACTTCTTCATATATTTTGAGGAGCTTTTGCCCGGCACCATAGCAAGAAGGACAGATATTCATTTTGTAATTCGATAATTACTTAACGGACAATGAGTTGCAGAAACATGGGGTTTGACAGCTGAATGCGCCGAGCTGGACCAGTGACAACTCTATCAGGAATCATATCGGATACACAATCCACCTCACAGATCAAGCCCAGGCACGTAAAAGCCCAGATGAGACATCTGTTCATCACGGAGCATTTTGCAGACCAGGCTCAGTGCAACTCAGCAATTTGTCCAGGATGGAATACTGTCCAGCTCTCACTAATCCATTAACTATCGGTCCAACAAGGGAAGCGGTACAGACCACACCAACACATTGATTCAGGAACCTGGACGAATCGGTCTGTCCAGCATGGGGTGATATGCAGCGCACACCAGTGTTTCCTCTGTAAACTTTGACAAGGTATCTTTTCAGTATGGGGAGCTGCGCAGTGAGTAGCAGTGAATTCATCTGTAAACCTGGAGCAGTAACACCCCCAGCATGTAGAACTGTATACACCACCTCAGTACATTGCTCAGTAACACTGTGTTAGATCGCTGCCCAGCGTGACAGGATGTGCAGCCCCCATCCATTTACAGCTCCATATCTCCGTTGTGACATGACAAGGGGTACTGCGGGTGTGAAACTCACTGTCAGAGAGAGATGGTAGGGAAATTAGTTAAACTACCAAAAATCAAAAGGATTTTTGGAAAACGAGAAAGCGAGAGTGAGAGACAATTTCATGGAAGATCAGAGGGCTCAGAATGCTGAAGTGAAGATATTTCAACGGCATCTTGCAACGTGTGCCAGTATTCTCCAGAATGATGGGTGAATGGGATATCGGTGTGAGTTCAGATGACTGAGATTTATGCATGAGGATTTGTTCTGCAGCTTTGTAACTGGGAGTGGGGTCAGAAGAGTCTTTGACTCATTGTGCTGAATCGAAAAATAATTTGTTTCAGTGCCATTTTCACTGAGTGTGACAGAGGGATTGTCTGTATGAAGCCGAGTTAGTTTCCTGGTGCTATCTTATCGGACTCACCTCATGTACTATCCACCCCACCCCATGGTGTCACTCTCATTCAATGCCAGTCCGATTATCCCACCCATCATAGCTGGAGGTACTCACCATCGTCCAGATGGCCATGGATATTCCGTGGTCCCTGGCACTGGGGCCATCTTTATAATGCCAATGGGCACTCGCTTGAGCTTTCTCAGTTCGGACCTGCTCTGCACAGTTTACCCCAAGCATGGCAGATAAGGGGCAATTTCACCACAGTTTGTCGACAGCGTGGGTCGACAGCGTGGTGGCTAAGCTGGTACAAAGGTGGACAATTCTCTTCCGGGGGGCGGGGGGGGGGGTGTGGCGGGTACACCACCAGACCCACCAGCTCAGTGCAGTATCTGCGGTCTTAAAACATGTCCAGCAATACAGGACAAGCATCAATAACCTTCCCCTCTCGGTCAAGATAAGTGTCACCGTATTCTCTCTGCTCCCTCAACACTCACTGTATATCAATTATAGCACCTACCCCTGAACAAGGCTCATGGTCCACTACTCTCACTGTCGCATGCAGCAGCTTCCCTCTCTTCCTCTCCCATTCTCTCTCACCTTTTCAATACCAATTGTGGGTATTTTGTGGTTATTATGTGGAACAGTTACACAGTCTCCCACTCAGTTGGCTGGATGACCGGTTTGTGATGCAGAGGTAGGTCAACAGAGCAGTTTTAGTTCCTCACACTGACAGAGATTACCATGAAGGGGACACTCTCTCAACTTCACCCCATCACCCGAGGTGTGGTAACTCTCAGGGCAAACACCACGAGTGGTCTCTTTCTCATGACAGAGCAGTCCCATGGTCCTTTCGAACCTTATTCTATCACTGTTGCATTTTAAATTTTTATCTATGTCAGAATTCTGTTTTGCATTGTATTCCTGCCTTTTTGAATATTTCTGATTTGGTACCACTGTCAGCATTACCCTCACACTGCATATTCCTGCCTAATAATCCTTGACTCCGTGTTTATTTATGCACCTTCCGTCTGTGCCTCAAAAAAAATCATTATCTCTGCCTCCAATGCTCTGCGGGGAAGAGAGTTACAAAGACTCACAACACTGAGAAAGCAAACATAAAAATCATCTGAGATTATTTTCTGATCCATACCTGCGTAACGATATAATGACTTTGGAAGCAGATCAGATACGTTACGCTTCACATATTCGAGGTATGAATGACTTATATTATGAAGGCTTAAAAAGGTTACTCTTGAATGAGAGCCGATCTTATTGATACATACGAAACCTTGCAGAGAGCGGATCAGGTAGATGCCCACTGGGTATTTTTATAGACCAAACTTATTGTCATTTCATAGAATCTCTACAGTGTGGAAGCAGGACAGTCTGCCCATCGAATCCACATCAACTAACCAAGCAGCATCGCACAAAGACCTGCCCCCATTAACCCCATATTTCGCATGAATAACCCACCTAACCTATCCATCCCTGGGCACTATGAGCAATCTAACATGGCCAATCCAATGTAAGCTGCATATATTTGGTCTGTCGGAGGAAACTGGGGCACTGGGAGGAAATCCCCACGGACACGTGGAGAATGTTCAAACTCCACATAGAGGTTCGCTCGAGGTTGCAATCGAACCCTTCCATTCCTGGTGATGGGTTTTTGCCCGAAATTACGACTCTCCTGCACTTCGGATGCTGCCTGACCTGCCGTACTTTTCCAGCACCACTCTAATCTAGACGTTGGAATTGAACCCAGCCGTGCTAACAACAGATCCACCATGCTCCTCTGTTAGATATATACGTTAATTGCGTCCGACTAAAGAAATCTCCCTGACTTGATCCTATCATTGAACCTGACCCAGTCTGAGACCTTTAGCTTTAGCCATTTCTCCAACCTGGTTACATTTAAAATTTGTGAGCAGTGGAGGAGTGGGACGAGAAAAGGAAATAGTGAAACCCTCCAACCACAGTCAGAACAGGAAAGAGGAGAAATTCATCAAGTGGGAATTCATTCAAATGTGAATTCTCTTTCCCAGAGGTTTGGGATGACTGAATCTTTTTATGATATCGAGGCTGGCTTCGTCTGGTTTTCCATAGATAGGTGAATCAGGGATAATAGTGCATGGAGAGAAAAGTGCAGCTGAGACCACAATGAGATGAGCCACGACCATATTTACAGGTAGAGTAGTGTCAACGGGCCCAATGGCCCGCTCGTGTCCCTCAGCCCTGTGTTCTGATGTTCCATTAAGTCCTTCCGACTTGCTACACAGGGGCAGATCGAGGAAAATACAGGCCGGATCAGGAAGTGACCCTCAAGCCCCCCAATCCCACTTTCCAAGCTTCCCCTCTCTGTACGTTCTGCTCGAGATGTGGGTCATGTTGCAGACCCAGAGTCACTGGAAATGAAGCCTTCATATACCTCCTGCCCCCTCGGGCTATCTAAAAAAATCCTCTGCTCTCCCTGAATGTAACATTGTACAACACGAATTGTAGGAAAATAACCAGTGACTTTCCAAAAGCATAACGTTTGAACGTAAGAAATGGGAACAGGAGTAGGCCATTCGGCCCCTCAAGCCAGCACTGTTAGTCAATAAGAACATGGCTGATATACTCCAGGGCTCAACTCCACTTTCCTGCTAAACCCTTGTATCCCTTAACTCGCTGATGTGTCAAACATCAATCCACCCCGTCTGTAAATACATTTAGTGACCCAACCCCTACAACTCTAGGGAATTCGAGACATTCACTACCTTCTGAGAGGAAACTTTTTTTACATCTCAAGTTGAAATCGATATCCCTATTTCCACACCGATGTCCCCGAGTGAGGTACCCTGCCCAGGAATGGATCCACATTCTCAACATTTACCTTGTCAATCCCCCTCTGTATCTTGTACGTTTCAGAAAAAATCACTCTCATTCATTTAAACCACAATGAATATTCGCCCCACTATTTGAGACGTACACAATAATTGAACCCTTGAATTCCAGGAATGTAAAATACTGGTGTAAGTTATCTGCCTATTACCAGTAGCCAGTTCCCCAGTCATACCTGAAGAGAGAGCTAAAAGCAGCAAGGAGGGGACACGAAAGGTCCTTAGTAGATAGGATTAGGGAAAACCCTAAGGCTTTCTATAGGTATGTTAGGAATAAAAGAATGACTAGGGTAGGAATAGGTCCAGTCAAGGATAGTAGTGGGAAGACTCATCTTGAACATGTTTTCATGTACACGGATAAGCTCGAGATGCTTCCTTTTATATTCCTTGCCAATTTACTTGCATCATGTCTATTCTTCCTTTTCTCTCGCTTTCTAGATTCATACTGTCATATCATACACAAAAAGACCCTTCATTTCAACTTGTCCATGCTGGTCAGGTTTTCCAAAACAAACTAGCCCCATCTTCGGACACGCGTCCCAATGCCTCTAAACATTTTCTATTCATATGTTTGTCCAAATGTCTTTGAAATGTTGTAGCTGTACTTGCATCTACCACATATCCTCTGGCATCTCATTCCAGATGCACGCCATTCTCTGTGTGAAAACGTTGCCCCCTTTGTCCCACTAAAATCTTCCCCCTTTCACCTTCAAGCTATGTCCTCTGTGTTGAACTCCCTTATCCCATGGAAAAGACCTTGGTTATTCAACCTATCGATGACACTCATGATTTATAAACTTCTATAATGTCACCCCTCAACGTCCTACACTCCATCTGATACTAACTTCAAGAACAAACATTTAAAGATAAGCACTGCAAATTTGAAACAATGTTCAAAATGACAGGTAAACAAACTTCATACTGTGATTTGTTTTTCTCCATATTACAACACTAAGGCAGCATGAAACTCTTACTAGTGCCAATAAGAAATCAAGCACCCGAATTTATTTGTCTAAAGGGGGTTATGATCTCTACAGTGATAACGTTTCTCTGTCCAAATCTTTGTGAAACACGAAATTGTTATACTACACGGACAGCATGAAATTGCCTTTAGCAGAGTGAGATGAGGGCTGAGTATACTTTTGAAAATTTGGATTCACTGTGAATTCAGTGCAAAGAGAGAGAGGTGTTTTCAATAAGAGTTACTACAAGAAGGAAACCTTCTGGAGTGAGATGTGAGTGGGAGTGTAAAACAACATGAATGGAGAGGCCGAGCCACACTGAAACCAGAGACAAAGTGGCAGCAAAAAACCCAGCTTGATGCTAGTGCAGGGAAGGTAGACTCGAACAAAGAGCTTCAAGTGAAGCGGGTAGGGACCTAATGTGAGAGAATGTGCTCTGTAATTTGATAGCGAGAACCTGGAATCAGGAAGGAGAGACTCGTAGGGAAGAGGATGGAGCAGCAATGGCAGGGGTTTTTGTGGGTAATTCAGGAAGCAGAGCTCAAATTCATAATTAGCACCTGCTCTGGTCCCTAAAATAAGTATCCTAAATCTGGCCCTACACGAACACTCATCAAATTCTTTTTGAACAGAAACAATAATTTCTGAGCATTATGGGTTATCTGCTTGAATATCTGCCCATATATACCCACTGACCTTCCTATCGGTCTGTATCCACATCATGCTTCAGACCAGATGTGAGGCAGAAATCCTCCATTTAGATGTCTGGTTCATTTCAAGTATTCAGTGGGAACTTCCACATGTGGCTGAACACATGATAAGAAGAGGCTGACTCCATTCTCCCAGTTTCTCCATCTCTGTTGTTTCTCTTTGGTGATGCCACATTCTAGTGGGCAGCCTCTGACATGTCCTCCTTTTCCATCAAACCAGGAATCCCCTAACTCCGGTGGACAGGGCCTTCAGTTGTCAGTGTCCCATCGCCCACGGTCTGCCCTCACTCCGTCCACTATTTCCCAGAACAATGATAGATCTCCCCTTGCCCTCAGTTCTCACTGCATTCGTATCCACATTCACAGTACCAACACCTCCAGCAGGACAGCTCCATCAAACACATCTTCCCTTCCCGTCCACTAATCAGCATTTTACAGGGACCATTCCTTCTGTGAAACCCTCCATTACCCCGAACACTTCACCACTCCCCCATTAGCAACTTCCCATGCAATTGCAGAAGTTGCAACATTAGATTACTTATAGTGTGGAAACAGCCTCTTTGGCCCAACAAGTCTCCACCAACCTGCCGAAGCGCAACCCACCCAGATCCATTCCCCTGCATTTACCCCTGCACTTAACACTACGGGCAATTTAGCATGGCCAATTCACCTAACCTGCACATTTTTGGACTGTGGGAGGAAACCGGAGCACCCAGAGGAAACCCACCCAGACACGGGGAGCATGTGCAAACTCCACACTGTCAGTCGCCTGAGGCGGGAATTGAGCCCAGGTCTCTGGCGCTGTGACGCAGCAGTGCGAACCAACACCGTGCCGCCAACACTTGCTCATTCACTTCTTCCTCCCTCACTCTACAAGGCCCCAATCACACCTCCTAGGTGAAGCAACATTTCCCTTTTATTCTTTCAATCCAGTCTCCTCTCATTGCTGCTCACAATGCAGCCTCCTTTACATTGGGGAGACCAAACAAAGACTGCACTGAGGAATACTTCTACTCTGTCTGTAGGAATAACCATGACACTCTCATTGCTTCCCATTTCAATAACTTACCTTCCTCTCATGCTAACATTTCGATCCTGGGCTGCTGCAAACTTCCAGTGAAGCACAGCCCAGGCTCCAGTAATACCTGGGCGGCACGGTGGCACAGTGGTTAGCACTGCTGCCTCACAGCGTCAGAGACACGGGTTCAATTCCCGCCTCAGGCGACTGACTGTGTGGAGTTTGCACGTTCTCCCCGTGTCTGCGTGGGTTTCCTCCGGGTGCTCCGGTTTCCTCCCACAGTCCAAAGATGTGCAGGTCAGGTGAATTGGCCATGCTAAATTGCCCGTAGTGTTAGGTAAGGGGTAAATGTAGGGGTATGGGTGGATTGCGCTTCGGCGGGGCGGTGTGGACTTGTTGGGCCGAAGGGCCTGTTTCCACACTGTACGTAATCTACGTAATCTAATCTAAAAAAAAAACCTCACTTTACACTTTGGTACGTTTCCACTATAGGGGTTAATGTTCAATTTCAGAACTTCGCAGTCTGACCCCATTATGGTTGTCCTCCTTTCTCAATACAGTCTGCTTCCTGGTCTCCTTTTCTTCCTGGCCTCCCTATGACTTTGTGTCTTCTTCACCTTTCACTGAATAGAGCCAACCCATTTCTCCCATTCACAAATTAATTTACACCCATTTTACATCAGTTCCTCTTTCACCATAATCAAAAGCCCAATCTCTCTGCCATTGGAGCTCCACACGCCCTGTTTCCCATCAACCCTCGTCTACTTTTGCCAAAGAATTTGAAAGTCACTTTCAGTTCTGAACAGGAGTTATGCTGGACTTGAAACATTATCTCTGTTTCTCTGTCTCCACAGATGCAGCCAGACCTGCTGAGTTTCTCCAGCAATTTTTGATTTTGGACAAGTTTCATAAACGTGTGTCAAAGCTGCTTAAACTCCTTCACCAGAAGTCGCCATAGACCGGGAAGTGAACATTAATACAAGACGCACAAATTCAGTATTAGACTGAGGAAGACATCAAGGAGCCTGAACAAAAGCACACTTAATGAGAATCAATTGTGATCTCCCCACTGTTTGGAGTCATTCACAGCACAAGGGAAGATGTCTATTATCAGAGGAATCAATCATCTCAACCGTGGGACATCACTGCAAGAGGTCCTCAGGTTAGCTCCCTCAGCCCAGGCATCTCCAATCTATCAGCATAGCATCCATATGGTGTGGAAGAATGCCATTCAGCCCATTGAGTCCAAACTGAGCAGAAATTGGAATATGCACTGAAGTTTCCATAATGTTCAGAACAAGTTGCCCCCCTTCAACTCCTGAAGCAATCTGTGTTCATGTACAAGACCGGACAACATTCAAGATCGTGCTGTTAAAGTCTGGGTAGCATTCATGTAACAGCACTGTGCATTTCCACAGTAAAAGGGGGAGCTCATTCAGCACCTCCATCTGGTTTCACAGGAATATAGAGAAGTCTTTCAGCACTTCAAAGCTACTCGGCAAAACAAATGATATCTCATTCAGTCCCTCCTGCTTGTTACACAGGAAGGGAAGGAATTTGCTCACTCCCACACGTCACTTACACAGGATCACAAAGAGACCTTTGCATACCTGGAGTTTTTAAAAGGAACAGGAAGCTATGATTCAGCTTCTCAAGTCACAGACACAGCATCAGGAAGGTGTCAGAGATGCTCCAACATCACAGAAAAATGAAGCAGGGATTGAGCAGATAAACTGCTCCAACGTGAACCACATGGCTCAATTACTCATAATACATACGTGTTCCTTTGACATGATTTTCTAGCAGGCGGAATGAAGCTAACTTTTTTAGCCATTCGCCAGATTGTCTTCCATCTCCAAGAAAGCATACCCTTGGTCTCCATGGAGGTCGGAAGCTTGTGCGGAATGGCTACATGTTTCAGAATGAAGGTATTGTGGGTGCTGACAGGATTGTGTACAAAGTGACATTCAATGCAGTGTCACTCAGTAATTGTGCATTAAAGTGTTCAGAGTTCATTCAGACCCTATACCGCTCTGTCAATCGGCATGGGGGCTCTGCAGATGCATGTAAACTATTGGGAATCAAACATCCAATGAAAAGTATGGAATTGTCAACCTATTCAGCTGATTGAGACGTAATGATTGTCCGTCCATAACCATCAAGTTTCAACTTCTTATTCCCTCTCAGTGATCCAGATTAAACACATAGTTATTGGACTCTCTCCTGGTGGTACCATCATGCCAGGATTTTGTCTGGTCAAAATTCCTCTGCACTGTCTCGGTGACAAAGAGATCATTATTTATAAAGCAGAGCAAATTTGTACACAATGCTCCAAATACTCTCAAGACACTACCTTTGGGAAAGTTATACTAACTCTGGTACTACAATCATTTTGCATGAAGAGCCACATATCATTTACTTCCTGCCACGTAAGAATTCTTTTAGTGAAATATGACCAAGGATATCCAGGTCCTTTTCAACAACAACCCTTTCCAAACTCTCACAATTTAATGAATATAAATGTTCGTGATGGTATTTGTTGTTCAATCTGAATCGTTTCTATACCTTGTGAACAGCTGTTGCCCAAACACTGATCCTTCTGCCACCTATCAACCCTTCAGTCCAGGAAAAAAACACTACTGTTCTCGTATCTCCGTTACCCAATTTTTAATCTATGTGGTATATATTCCACCCATAACTACGCAGGGACACTAACATTCCCTATTTACCCTATTCAACCATGTCAAACGTCTGCTGAAAATTCAAATACTCCACTCCCATTGGTTCTCAATTGTCGATGTCACAACGGGCAATGTCCACAAACCCCAGCAGGTTGATCATTGCCCTTTCCTGAATCCAGGCGAACGCTACCAAATCATATCATTATTCTCCAAGTGTTAAGTAGGCACAATCTATTAAAAGGCTATAATTATTATTATTATTATTTCTCACATCTGACTT
>NC_057717.1:32835056-32837297 GCF_004010195.1 Chiloscyllium plagiosum
CCCCTCTCGTCCTCCTTCTCTCCAGAGAGAAAACGCCGAGCTCAGTCGATGTCTCTTCGTAAGACAAGCCCTCCAGTTCAGATTGCATCCTGGTAGACCTTCTTTGCACCTTCTGAAAGCCTCCATATCTTTCCCATAATAGGGCGACCAGAACTGGTCACAAGTGTGGTCTCACGAGGCTCGTGTAGAGCTGTTGCAAACCCCGCAGTTCTTAAATTCGATCCTCCATTAATAACAGGCACAATATATGCTTTCTTCACAATGCAATACACTCGGGTGGCAACTTTAAGGGATCTATGCACTTGAACACCAAGATTTCTTTGTTCCTCCACACTGGCAAGAATCCTGCCTTTAATTCTGCATTCAGCATTCAAGTTCGACTTTCCAAAATGCATCAGTTCGCATTTATCTAGGTTGAATGCCATAAGCCATTTCACAACCCAGCTTTGCATCCTGTCCATGTCGAGCTGCAGTTTGCAAAATCCTTTGATACTATCAATGGAACCTCCAACCTTTGTGTCATCGGTAAATTTACTAATTAATCAGTAAAAGTCCTCATACATTTCATTTGCAAAAACTACAAAGAGCTTAGGCCCAACAACGGAGCCCTGGAGCACACCATGCACCACTGACCTCCAGGCAGAATACTTTCCAACTACGACTACTCTCTGCTTTCTGTCAGTCAACCAATTCTGAATCCAGACAGCCAAATCTCCCTGTATCCCAATCTCCTGCCTAAATTACTGAGTTTACCATGGGGAACCTTATGAAATGCCTTGCTTAAGTCAATGTACAGCACAAGAAATTTTAGACCTTCGTCGACCTGTCTTGTCACCTCCTCAAAGAAGTCAATAAGGTTAGTGAGGCTTGAGCTGCTCCTCACAAAACCATATTGACTGGCTTTCATGATGCTATGTTTTTCTAAACAGTCCTCAATCCTGTCCCTCGGTATTCTTTCCAAAGCTTTGCTGCACACAGATGTAAGACTGACTGGTCTGTAATTGCTAGGGAATTCCCTATTTCATTTCTTGAAAAGAGGAACAACACTCCTTTGTTATGACTATAGTGGGGAGTGAGGAAGAAAAGTACTTCATCAACGGATGATCAAACTCCTTTCTCATTTCTAGAGCAACCTATGATAAATCTGGTCTGGCTCTTTGGACTTATAAATCTTAAGATTTGCTGAAGTTTCCAGCACATCAACTTCATCAATCGTGATCTGTTCAAGCTTGTTTTCCAGCTCCACAAAGTTCTCATTCACAACAAGATCCCCTTCCTTAGTGAAAACCGGAGCGGAAAGCACATTTAAGGACTTTGCTATCTACTAAAACTCCACACACAAGTTCCATATGCTATCCCTGATCGTCCCTACCTTCTATGTCTATTGGTTCTTTCTGTCGAACAATTGCTCCCAATCTGTACTCCCCAACTCCTGTCTGATAGCGTCATAATGTTCTTTTCAACAATTAAATATTTTCCTTTGGTAACTGCTCCTTTCCCTCTCCAGATCTGTGATAAATATGAGGCAGCTATGGTCACAGACAGCAAAGTGCTCTCCCACAACGAGATCTGTCCGAGCTTTTTGCTGAGCACCAAATCCAAAGTCGCCTCTCCCCTCGTCGGTCTGTCTACGTACTGACTAAGGAAAGCCTCCTGAACACACCCGACAAAACGGCTCGATCCAAGCAATCTGCTCCAGGAGGATCCAGTCAATATTGGAAAAGTTGAAGTCAACCTTAACTACAACCCTGCTGCATCTGCATTTTTCCAAAATCTGCATGTCAATTGTTCTTCAATCTCCCTACTGCTGATCGAGAGTCCATAGAAAACCCCCAATGAGGCTTCATTGCTATTCTCAACTTTCACTCAAACTGGCTCAGTTGCGAAGCCTTCCTCATCAACCTTCATTTCTATAGCTCTGATGCACTCTCTCATTAGCAATGCTACATCCCCTGATCGTTTTTCCACCCTCACAGTTCTTTTCAAAAATATCCTACACCCTGCAGCATCGAGAAACCATTCCTGCTCCTGTGAAACCCACGTCTCTGTTATGGCCACAACATCATACTCACAAAGACTGATCCACCCTCTAAGTTAATCATTCTTATTTCTGAAGTTGCTTGCGTTAAAGCAGATATACTTTAACAGTTCTTTTTTCTTTCATCAAGTCATGAATCTTCCCGATAGATTTCCTCCATCCTGTAACTGTCCCATTGCCAACTCCATCCCCCCCCCCCCCCC
>NC_057717.1:32837318-32844321 GCF_004010195.1 Chiloscyllium plagiosum
CTTAAGCTTCCAAACGAGCTGTCTGCAGTCAGTTTTCAGATTCTGAATCCCTTTCCTGGCGATATCAATTGTGCCAATATGCACCACGATTTCTGGCTACTCATCCTCCCCGTTCTGAATCCTGTAAGCCCGATTGGTGACATCCCAGATCCTGGCACCGGGGAAGCAACTTTCCTTCCAGGAGTCATGTTCATGACCACAAAATCTCTTGTCAATCCATCCAAGTATTCAGTCCCTAAGCACTATCGCTTTTCTAATCTCCCCACTTCCCTGCTGAGCCTCACTGCCAGGCTCAGTGCCTTGGGCGTGATAACTATCGTTTTCCCCTGGTAGGCTGTCCCCACCAGCTGTGTCCAAAATGGTATACTTATTGCGGAGAGAACGGGCACTGGGGATCCCTGCTGTAATTTATGGTTCCGTTTCCTCCACTTACTGTAACCCAGCTGTCCTGATCCTGTGTCTGAGGAGTGACTACATCACTCGATTTCTCTCTCAACTTTCAACTGATCCTCAGTCCATCCAGCTCCAATTCCAGTTCTCTGACTCGGCTTTTGAGGAGTTGGCTGTGGGTGCAATTCTCGCAGATGCGTTCAGCAGAGATACATGTCATGTCTCTTACCTATCACATTCTGCAAGACGAACATGCAACTGCCCTATCAGTCATACCTCCCTCATCTGAAAGTCCATAAAGAACTAAACAAGGAAGAAATGAAAACAGAAAAAAAGAGAAAACGTGAAAACTTACGAGTTTCCAGAATCTTAGTTAGAGCAGCTGGTTGGGAGGGAAACTCTTTGATCTAGGGTCTCGAGTGTAGATCTCACCCACTTACAACTTTCCAGCAGTCCTCGCTTCTCTCCGCCCTCTCTCCTCGCTGTCCTGTTCAATTCTGTCTTGAGTAAAAATTTCCACAAGTTTTTGAAATTGCCTCACCTTCCTGACCTGTAATTTTTGAACAAGGCAAATGCAATATTAAAGTCTAAAGTCTGGTGCTGGAAAATCATAGCTGGTTAGGCAGTATCCGAGGAGCAGGAGAATCGACGTTTCGAGCATAAGCCTTTGATCAAGAATGAAGCATTTCCAGCACCACACATTTTGACTACGATCTCCAGCATCTGAAATCCTCACTTTCTACTCTCATGCTGATCAGATGCTGCCTAATGGGCTGTACCTTTCCAGCATCACACTTTTCGACTCTAAACCGAACACTGGAATTATCTTTATGAAAATGCTTAACTTCACTCTAAAATGTATATCTCTCCCAAAGTTAAAGATAATTGCGATTTGAAGTAAAATCCAAATGAGAAAACACGCTCTAATTTTATCTTGCATCTCAAATTAAATTATTTTTCATCCAAACAAAAATTTTACGTTTGTGTCAAAAATATCGTTAATGTCAAGCAGATCTCTATCCCAAAAACTCCTGTCACCGCCACTGGACTCCCAAGGTTTATCATTCTCTCAGGGAATTACAATGTGTTGTATACATTTCTACATATATACGTTGACATATGAAGCAAACTAGATAAGTGTCATGTGTGTGGGATAATGAGGACAAAAAGGAATGTCGATTGCCATGTAAAATGTTTCATATTTCAACATAAATACAGTAACTGAGGGGTTTCTTTTAGAAGCAGCAAACAGAGAGATTTATGTCAATTGTGAAGCTTTTAGGCAAGTGCTGAAGTGAGTTAGAGATATCATCTGGTCGTCGTAGAGTAAGCTATTCAAGCAAGAGTTCGCCTTATGGTTGTTAACAAACTTAAAATAGCAGACAAATAATTTGAAATTGAACGCTTCCCGTCGGTCTGCCCAGGTCAATTGATATGTCAGAAGGACTTAGTTACAATTAAAATTTAATTTCCCGTTTACATTGCTTTGGATTAAACTCAAACTGCAAACGTGTGTTTTGAAGATATTCGAGAAATATCGTTTGTTTAAAATAAAGCTGGTGTACGAATTTATGTTCCATTTTACACTATTAAGGATTATGTGGGTTGTTGTGTGGAATGATTTTAACTTCCCCTGCACTGGTTGGTTCTCACTTCGTTCATGGGCCTTGTAGTGCAGAATGTGTAACGTCAGTTCAGGAGGGTTTCTTGACCCAGATGTTTACTTTCCAACCATGGACGTTGTTATGCTGGACATGCATATGGCAAAATAGCACAACCAGGTGAGTCAAATTTCATTCAGGGCAGAATTTCTGGAGAAGTGACCATAATGCCGTGAGTTTTAAGGTACTCAAAACACAACAAGTGGTGGATGTTTGGAACGGGATGCCAAAGAGAAAGCGGTAGAGCAGTGGAGGAACATAATAGCAGCTTTCATTAAACATGACGTGGACGAATTCATGAAGAAGAAGGGAAAGAGGAAAGTCAACGCAGCTTTAGTACGGAAGGGCAAACTATGTCGGTGCAAACTTGAAGTGCTCAAGTGCCTCTTTCTGCGTTATATTACATTTCATGACAAGAAAATTTACCATTTTATTACAAATCATCAGGTCTTGCAATATACGCAGCATTCAATAAACATATCCTTGGTAGAGGCAAGTAACAAGAAATAAGCTTCCACTTATGAAGTTTAAGAGGAAGTCTCCCTGTCGATCTCGAAGATTCAACTCCAAAAGCTGGTAAAATCACCAACTCACTGAAAGCAAATGCAAAGTCTCTTTGGATCTATGTGAACCTGACTTCACATCATGATTCTTCTGTCTTACTTTAAAGTCACCCATTGAGAACTCAAAACTGTTGAAATAGTGCCTGTCTGAAGGGGATAAAAACTGCACCACTGGGTGTATATCCTTCTGCAACACAAACAGAATAGAACACATCTCTGGAAGGCATAGCATTGGCTGATAACTGTTAGAAATCAAAACGAGAGCGTTTACTGATATGGAATGAATAAGAAGACGACTGCGAATACAGAACCAAAAATAACGTACATTGTATTTCAAGCGGGTGACATTGCTAGAAATATTTACGATACTGTTTCTGGGCCGTTTTATTTCCAATGGAAGCAAATTCTTGAACTCGGACTCAGAGACTGAGATTGCAGACTTAGCAAACATGGAGGGAAGGGAAGATTTTTTGTTATACTTAGCACAGGATTTTACTAATGCTGAGTCCTTAACCTGTTAGAGAATGAAATTGAAAAATATGTGCACAGTGAGAGCTTTCAGGGAACTTTGTTGCAGCTTTATTCGAAATGTCATATTCGATAAAAACATTGACATGAAATAAAATTCACGTGGAATTTATGTGCACTGACATTTTTTTTGATGTGCAATCATGTTCGTGACAGAGAAACTATTAATCCAACTATAAACAATAGGGTCTCACAAACAAAACAAATGACGTAACAAAAATATAAATTGCTTTCCTGTTCATGGTAATTTAGCGGTATGTGAAGGTGAAAACTCCAGTGAGAACATCCCTTTGTTCCTCAGGTGTGACTATGTGATGGTTAATTTGATTTATTTGATTCAAAATCTTGTATTCATGTGTACTTCATCACTGTGAAAAGTCTTGTTTGTGAGCAGTACAGGCAGATCACAATAAATAAGGACAGATATATCATAGGGTGCACAGGCGGAGTGAAACTCAGAGGTGATACTGCACAGGCAGTGCACGAAGCAAGATCAATATGAAAATGATGAATATAATGTGACGTTAAAGGATCCTTTCATCAGTCTCGTGGTGGCAGGGAAGAACCTGCTCTTGAACTTGTACGTGCATTTGTTTCCATCTTATGTATGCTCTGCCGAACGGAACTGGTCATGAGGAGAGCATTACCTATGTGTGTGTGTTGGTGGGGGGGATCAGTGTTGATGTTGGCAGCCTCTCCGTCGCAACAAGAAGTGTAAATATTGTCCATTCATGCGAGGGTGGCTTCCGTAAAGGCCTGGGCTGTACACACAACCCTCTGTATGTTATTATGATGCTGGGCACAGCAATTGTCACACCCGGACGATCTGCACCCGAACAGTATGTTTTCCATTAAGAATCTGTAATATTGATGAAGGTCTTTATAGAAATGCCAAATTTCCGAAACCATCTGAAGAAGAAGAGGCGTTGTTGTGACTTCTTGACCATTGCATATGTACGGGAAGCCCAAGACAGGTTGTTGGTTTTCATCACCCTGAGGAAGTGAATGCGCTCCACCCTCACAATGTCAGTTCCATTGATGCAGATGGGGGCAAGTTTTTTCCTGTCTTCCTGATATCAGCGGTCAGTTGTTTTGTTTTGCCAACATTCAGGGAGAATTTATCATTGCATCCCGAAGACAGAGTCATAGACGATGATGAGGCTCGTGCTATCCAAATGTTCCTCTGTCCGAAGTTCAGTGCTGGGAAAATGTGAACTTCAGAGGACTGAGGCAGACTGGTTGGCAAGAGTTGATTTGCGTCCTAATCTTCCTGGAGAAGCATTCAATTATTACAGAGTTCAGAACCACTATTTAGTCATCAGTGGAACGTTTTAGGAAAGTTGGATGATGCTCATGCATTTATCAGTAACTGAATTTTATTTGAAAGGCATTTTCAAAGTTTCAATTTCCCTGCAGTTCCAGCACATCGTAATGTTGCAACTGGAACGCAACGGTGATAAAGTCACTGACGGTGGCAATCTGGATTGCTAATGCCTAATTGTGCGAGATTAATTGATGAGCTGTTCCGAAGTGTCGCACGTTTTGTCTCAGAGATTATTTTCTGTCGTGGAATGGTACAGGATTTTCCAAATGTCTCAAAAACATACAGAGATGTTGAGACTGAAAAATGATGCAAGCGCTGGGCTAACTTATGTAACTGGAGATTGAATTTGTGTACAGTATCAAAATATGTGGAGACAACACCTGCTCCAAGGATACCATACCTGAAACATCAGACGAAATTAAAATGCACCTAATGCAGCAAGTGAAATAAAATAATTTGACAATACGAATACGCATCCTAAGCTGCGATCAAAAACAAGTGGCTGAAGTACTACACAAAGTTTTTTTAAAATTCAATGGCCCACATAAAAGGGTTTGAGAGCACGCCAAATGGTTTGACAGAGGAATTGCTCAGCTTTCAATACCGTGCAACAGAAAGCATTTTCTCTAATGATGATTTACCAACGTTTTACAAAGTTCATGGATCAATGAATGGGGAATATCCGATTGTAGATTCACAGATGGCGCATGATTTTAAGGAATGCAATACGTAGCTTCTTTGTTCAGAATATGTAGATGTACGAGAATGAATCTCCAAAGGCAGACGATTCATGGTATGAATAACTTTGTAATGGCATTCGTCCCAGTTTTCGTTTTGTTCGTACTTTGTCTGTTCCTTCGACAAAGTGTTTCCAAGTAATCACTGTGTGGAAGTTTTATTTTTGTACTTGTATTGACACGTGTGTGTGTATATATATGCTTGCGAGAATGTGTGTGTTTGTTTGTGTGTGTGTTTGTTTGTGTTGTGTACCTTTGTGTTTGTTTGTGTTGTGTACCTGTGTTTGTGTCCGTTACAGGGTGCCTGTGTGCGTGTCACTGCGTCCGGATTTCTTAATCTGTCCGTCTAAATGTGTTAATGGGTTTATGCGTGTCTGTATACACGGATGTGTCTCTATGGCAGTGTGTCTTTTTGCGCGTGTGTCTGTGTGTAGTATGCATTCAAATATATGCGTGTGAGTCTCTGTGCCTGTGTCAGCGTGTCTCTCTGTGTAGTGTCACTGTGTACACATGTGACATCATTTTATCGAATTGTACATAATTCAGCATCATTGCATATTCTATAATGTTCGTCAGATGTCTTTGCACCGTTGTTGCAGAAAGTGATCTTTGAAAAAAGAAACTTTATTTACTGCTGACTAAAGAACCCTGGTTGGTTTGTTCTTTACGCTGAACCTGACACAGTTAAATAATTGAACATAACACGATACTCTTCTGAACACTAGTCTCTGAACCTCAGAGTTTCAATCTGCTTTCTCTCCGCGGATCAGTTTCGGGTTCTCTTTTTGTAACAGCTTCCGTTCTAGTTTGTGGCCATGTCAGAACTGGTTGCATTAAAGATTTTCTGTGACCTGTGGATGGGTATCGAAGAGGAAAGAGTAATCATTCCAAAAATCAGCCAGGCAGTTTTGAAGACTTAGTAATGATCACCACAATGTAGAATTGTGTGTCAAACAACTTCACGCATTTTGTGGCTCTAATTTATTTTGAGGCTCGGTAAGATTTTTGACAGATGAGCGAATGATGGATGACATGGATAGACAGAAATGTACGGCTGAGATCATAAATAGATCAGCCATGGTCTATATCATTGGACGAACTTCATCGAATCGTCAAGTTACCTACTCCTGTTCCTCAACCATGCGTTCCTCTGTTTTATTCAGCACTCAGAATCTGCTTGCCAGGTGCAATGAGAGAGCATTTCAGATGTCAAACCTGTGGATCGAAGCAGGAGATAAGTTTTCAAAGTCTCGAAAGACTGTCATGTACCGCGGCCTATAGACTGAGAAACTGTGCGATGGAAACACGGGTTGGCTGGCGAACATCTGACAGGCCCCGCTTTATACAACTTATTCCCTCTGCAAGTACTGCTTCGTTTGTCTGTTCTACCGTAAACCAAGATTCATTGTGTACGGAACATCTATCATTGGCCAGGCTTAGATTAACAAACACACTGATCACCCTGTATGCAACATTTTACAAAGTAACCTCCAGGAAATCAACTGCTAAATGAGTGATAGCTGAACAAGAAATTGCGAAAAAGAAGCAGGAGTATGCCATTCATCCCATGCTACACAATTCACCATGATCTCCTGCAAGCCTCAAATCCTCATTCATGCCAATTCTTTGGACCTGAACAGGTTGTCGCAGAGGGAATGGTCTTTACAGAAAGTGGACAGCGGTGGGAAGGGACCTGTACTGCTGGTAGTGGGGTCCGTTTGTCAGTGCTGGATGATGCGATGCATATGGAGGTTACCTTAAGGCCAACGGTCCACTTCGGAGCTGCGAGAGGCGGGAGCC
>NC_057717.1:32844340-32848670 GCF_004010195.1 Chiloscyllium plagiosum
GAATAGTGGGAATGGAGTTTAGGGCAGTGGAATGCTCCTCCTGCAGAATGTGAGAAGTAAGGGTCACCACTAGTGTCCGTGCTGACTACATCTGTAGGAAGTGCACCCAACACAAGCTCCTTGATAACCTCGTTAGGGAACTAGAGCTGGAGTTGGATGAACTTCGGATCATTCGGGAGGCAGAGGGGTTTATTGACAGGACTTACAGAGAGGTAGTCACTCCCCACATTAAAGAAAAAGAGAGATGGGTTACAGTTAGGGGACAGAAAGGGAACAGGCAGGCAGTGCATGGATCCCCTGTGGCCATTCTCCTCAACAATAAGTATACCGTTTTGGATACAGTTGGGGGGATGACTTACGAGGGGAAAGCAGTGGGGCACCTGCTGCTCGGAAGAGAAGGGGGAAGAGGAACAGAGCATAAGTCATTGGGGACTCCACAGTTAGGGGAACAGATAGGAAGTTCTGTGGGGACGAGAGAGACTCACGGTTGGTGTGTTACCTGCCGAGTGCCAGGGTCCATGATGTCTCTGGGTGGAGTGGGAGCAGCCCCAAGTCGTGGTCCACATTGGCACCAACGGCATAGGCCTGAAGAGAGACGGGTACTTGAGGCAGAAATTCAGGGAGCTACTTTGGAAGCTTAGAGCTAGGAAAAACGGAATTGTTTTCTCTGGTTTGCTGCCCGTGCCCCGTGCTAGTGAGGTGAGGAATAGGGAGAGAAAGGAGTTGAACACGTGGTGACAGGGATGGAGCAGGAGAGAGTGTTTCGGGTTTTGGATAATTGGAGCTCTTTCTGGGAAAGGTGGGACCTCTACAATCTGGAAGGTCTTCATCTAAACCAGCGGGGTACCGATATCCTGGATGGGAAATAGGGAAATAGATGGTGACATCTTGCAAAATGTCCAGATTACAGAGGAGGAAGTGCTGGATGAAAAGGTTAAATGTGGATAAATCCCCAGGACCTGATCAGGTGTACCCAAGAACTCTGTGGGAAGCTAGAGAAATGATTGCGGGGCCTCTTGCTGAGATACTTGTATCATCGATAGTCACAAGTGAGGTACCAGAAGACAAGAGGTTGGCAAACGTGGTGGCAATGTTTAAGAAGGGCAGTAAAGACAATCCAGGAAACTATAGACCGGCGAGCCTGACCTCAGTGGTGGGCAAGTTGTTGGAGAGAATCCTGAGGGACAGGATGTACATGTATTTGCAAAGGTAAGGAATGGTTCGGCATAGTCAACATGGCTTTGTGCGTGAAAAACCATGTCTCACAAACTTGATTGAGTTTTTTTGAAGAAGTAACAAGGATTATTGATGAGGGCAGAGCAGTAGATGTGATCTATATGGAGTTCAGTAAGGCGTTCGACAGGGTTCCCCACTGGAGGCATCGTTAGCAAGGTTAGATCTCATGGAGTACAGGGATAACTCGCCATTTTGATACAGAACTGGCTCAAAGGTAGAAGACAGGTGGTGGTGGAGGGTTGTTTTTCAGACTGGAGGCCTGTGACCAATGGAGTGCCACAAGGATCGGAGCTGGGCTCTCTACTTTATGTCATTTACATAAATGATTTGGATGCGAGCATAAGAGGTACAGTTAGTAAGTTTGCAGATGACACCAAAATAAGAAGTGTAGTGGAAACGAACAGGGTTATGCCCGAAACGTCGATTCTCCCGCTCCTTGGATGCTGCCTGACCTGCTTCGCCTTTCCAGAACGCATTTTTCAGCTCTGATCTCCAGGATCTGTAGCCCTCACTTTCTCCCAGCGAAGAGGGTTACCTCAGATTACAACAGGATCTTGACCAGATGGACCAATGGGCTGAGAAGTGGCCGATGGAGTTTAATTCAAATAAATATGAGGTACTGCAATTTGGGAACGCAAACCTTAGCATGACTTATATATTTAATGATAAGGTCCTCGGGAGTGTTTCTGAACAAAAAGACCTTGGAGTGCAGGTTCATAGCTCCTTGAAAGTGGAGTTGCAGCAAGATAAGATAGTGAAGACGTCGTTTGGTATGCTTTACTTTATTAGTCAGAGTATTGAGTACAGGGTTAGGAGGTTATGTTGCGGATGTACAGGACATTAGTTAGACCACTGTTGGAGTGTTGCGTGAAATTCTGGTCTCCCTCCTATCGGAAAGATGTTGTGAAACTTGAAAGGGTTCAGAAAAGATTTACAAGGATGTTGCCAGGGTTGGAGGATCTGAGCTACAGAGAGAGGCTGAACAGTCTGAGGTCTTTTTCCCTGGAGCGTCGCAGGCTGAGAGGTGACCTTATAGAGGTTTACAAAATTTTGAGGGGCATGGGTAGGATAAATAGACAACGTCTTTTCCCTGGAGTCGGGGAGTCCAGAACTAGAGGGCATAGGTTTAGGGTCAGAGGGGAAAGATATAAAAGAGACCTAAGAAGCAAAGTTTTCACGCAGAGGGTGGTCCGTGTTTGGAATGAGCAGCCAGAGGATGTGGTGGAGGCTGGTACACTTGCAACATTTAAGAGACAATTGGATGAATATATGAATAGGAAGGGTTTGGAGGGAAAAGACCCGGGTGCTGGCAGGTGGGACTAGTTTGGCATCTGGTAGGCATGGATGGGTTGGACCGAAGGGTCTGTTTCCATGCTGTACATCTCAATGACTCTATGACTGGAAAGCTATTAAGGTGTATTTACACTAATAGAGCAGGGGGATGGGAACCAAAATTGAAGGACAGGTACAGAAGAGGATGAGAGTGGGGAGTTCCCAAATCAATTAGTGGGTTGGTACCTGGGACTTCGATGGTGTGGCCATAACGGAAACATGGATAGAGCAGGGACAGGAATGGTTGTTGCAGGTTCCGGGGTTCTGATGTTTCAGTAAGAACATAGAAGATGGTAATAGAGGGGGAGGTGTGGCATTATTAATCAGGTACAATATTACAGTTGAAGAAAGGATGTTTGGAGACTCGTTAAATGATTTAGTCTGGGTTGAGTTTCAAAACAGGAAAGGAGATGTCACCATGCTGGGAGCTTACTATTGGCCTCTGAATAGTCCACGAGATAGGAAAGGATAGCAAAGATGATTCTCGGTAGGAGTGAGAGAGGCAGGGTAGCTATCATGGGGAACTTCAACTTCACAAATATTGATTGGGATCACTACAATACGAGTACTATAAATGGGTCAGTTTTTGTCCAGTGTGTGCAGGAGGGCTTCCTGACACAGTATGCAGGCAGGCGTACAAGGGGAGAAGCCACTTTAGATTTAGTACTGGGTAATGAGTACTAAATCTAAAGTGTTAGATTTGGAAGTAGGTGAGCACTTTGGAGACATCGATCACAATTTTGTTAGCTTTACTTTAGTGATGAAAGGAATAGGTGTTGTCCACCGAGCAAAAGTTATGGCTGGGGGAAGGGAAATTATGATTCAATTAGGAAAGATTTAGGATGCGTAGAATGGGGAAGGAAACTGCAGGGGATGAGTAAATTAAAAATGTGGAGCTTTATTCAAGGAAAAGCTCTTGTGTGTCCGAGATAATTATGCACCTGTCAGGCAGGTAGGAAGATATAGAACGCGTGAGCCGTGGTCTCCTAAGGAAGTGGAATCCCTGGTCAAGAAGAAGAAGGCTTATGTTAGGACAAATTGTGAAAAGTCGGTTAGGGCGCTTGAGTGTGACAAGGAAGTCAAGAATGACCGAAAAAGAGAGCTCAGAAGAGCCAGGAGGAGACATAAGAAGTTGTTGTCGGATAGGATCAGGGTTAACACTAAGACTTTCCATAGGTATGTCAGGAATAAAAGGATGATGAGAGTTAAATTAGGGCCAATCATGGGTAATAGTGGAAAGTTGTGTGTGGAGTCAGAGGAGATAGGGGAAGCACTAAATACATATTTTTCGACAGTGTTCACTATAGTAAATGAAAATGTTGGCGAGGAAGATACAAAGATACTTGCATCTAGACGAGAAGAGATTGAGGTTCACAAGGAAGAGGTATTAGAAATACTGCAGAGTGTGAAAATAGACAAGCCCCCTGGATCGCATGGTATCTATCTTAGGATTCTCTGGGAAGCAAGGGAAGCGATTGCCCAGCCTTTGGCATTTATCTTCAAATCATCATTGCCTCAGGACTGGGGGATAGCAAATGTGATTCCGTTGTTCAAAAAGGGTAGTAGAGACAACCCTGGTGATTACAGACCAGTGAGTCTCACTTCAGTTGTTGGTAAAGTGTTGGAAAAGGTTATAAGAGTTAGGATTTATAACCATCTAGAAAAGAATAATCTGATCAGGGACAGTCAGCACGGTTTTGTGAAGGGTAGGTCGTGCCTAACGAATCTTATTGACTTTTTTGACAAAGTGACCAAACAGGTA
>NC_057717.1:32849108-32853430 GCF_004010195.1 Chiloscyllium plagiosum
ACAACCCTGGTGATTACAGACCAGTGAGTCTCACTTCAGTTGTTGGTAAAGTGTTGGAAAAGGTTATAAGAGTTAGGATTTATAACCATCTAGAAAAGAATAATCTGATCAGGGACAGTCAGCACGGTTTTGTGAAGGGTAGGTCGTGCCTAACGAATTTTATTGAGTTTTTTGACAAAGTGACCATACAGGTAGATGACCGTAAACCGGTTGATGCAGTGTATATGGATTTCACAGAACTCTTGGATTACGGATATATTCGAAAAGGTTTCTTGGAAAAAAATAGAGTACGTCAGCAATCAAATCTCCCCCTCCTCCTCCGTTGTACCAGAAATTTGTACCAGTTTTATTGTTTGCTCAATTTGTTAGTTATTTTCCAAATCCGCATTGAATCGACATAATAGCTCTATTCCAATGCAGGGGACCATTCACAGCATGCCCCCGAAATTTTCAGTGAGAGGAGGATATCAACTGCGGCAATGCATGAGATGCTATCTGGATAATTATTAGAAACATCCCTTGCTCTATCTTGGCTCCCTTCTGTGCATCTTCTGTCCTGAAGAAACATAGTCAATTTCTCCTCTCACGCTGAAAAATGGACAGTTTATTTCTCCAAATAAGTAGTTGGCAGTGTAGCTCGCACCAATTTGTTTCAACCAGAATTTCTAATGTCAGAAAATGGTTGCTTGCAAAGCTAAGCAAAAGGTTCGGCGGCAGACGTCGCACTCATCGTAAAAAAGGAGACACTTCCGGCAGAGAATGCGATGTACATGGAAGTGGATTTTTTTTTTCAGATAGGATGGTAATGCCAGAAGACATGGACTCCTGAATGGTTTTCGTTGGCTTTTCTAATAGCTGGCGGACAACACTAGTAGGCCAAAAGGTTTGTCTGTTCTGTCTGGACTCATCTGAGAGAACAGAAGATTTATTCAGCACCTGGAGTGAAGTCGAATTTCAAACTTGGGATAATGTAGAGCAGGCAGTGACCGGGATCGGGGTAGGGAACGATTTGGCGACAAAAATGCGTTCGGTTGATAGCAATATCACCTCTCGCTTTTTGTGGTTAGATTCCTATTCAGATAATGGAGTTGCACGTGCTTAATAACGAATGGGGTTTGCAGGATGAAATGATGGCAACTGTTCCGATGTTTTCCGAGTTTTAATAACGAGGACATTAATATAGTTAAACGTCTTATTGACTTAACAGTCAGATGGAGTAAATTACCAGGAAGACCAACAATAGCGAGGATATGATAGTATCCAGCTTGAATCACCCGAAGTACAAACTATATCCGCATTGTTAATGATGGCCAACCTTGCGAAAGCTGGTAAAGACCCAAAGACAAACTTTGATCCATTGCTTTAAATTTCCAATCTGTTGCTGTCCGATATTGGTCTTTCTCTCCCTTTCTGAGCAGCTGATGATTCCTTATCATGTCGCACGTGATGCTCGCGCTGTTACTTTAAGATAGTGAAAGATGTCTCTTATTAAGAGAAGATGAAATCCCTCTTATGAGAGAATTAGGATCCTTGGAATTTGACATTAACTCCTGTCATTGCATGAACAGTTTCAGTGAACCTTTTTCAATCCAAAACCTTTCTATGGTGACAATGTTGTTCCTTTCTCACGGCTGTGCTGCCCTTGGTTTTATTCACAGGGGTCATAAAGGTAGAGGTTCAGATATGACTGGAACATTTGTTGAGTTGTTTTTCTAAAGCACTTGTTCAATGGAAAGGGAGTGGCCTGTTCCCGCAGTTCAACGTTCAGTTTGTTTTGGGTTTATCCAGTTGTTCGATTTGACCAAGTTTCAGAGGCAAACCCAGAGAAACTGCTGGCTACAGAAAGAAGCAGTTCTAATCTGTCCATTCTCTCTCTCCCTGTGACGTCTCTCCTGTAAGAATCTATGTTTGGTTTTACCTTTTTCTTGACCAATGGTATATTTATGTGAATTTTGTAACTGCTTGGAACATTATCATTAAGTTCTAATAGATTCGACTGGGCTTCCAAATAGGCTCAGTTATTCTAAATACAGTACTTTTTTCGCTTGTTTTTCAAATAGTAGTCTCGAAATACATATTGCTTTTCTTAAAACTGAGTGGTTGCGCCAGCTGCATCACGCCTGGAATATCCACTGTACATATGTTTAAAACAATTAGAAAGGTTAGGGTCTGGGATACATTCTTGGCACGTTTAATGTGTGTCTGGACTGCTCTCGAACGCAGTCCCGTGAATTGTTTTAATGAGTGGGGTTAGGCCTTATTCAGCTTGGTCATGGAAGTCATTATGGAAGGTACAGAGGGACTGTCAATAATCAGTCCATCCTACATAACTGTGAAGATGTACACGGGCTCTGGAGAGTTGGAAATATGTAGAAAACGAGAAATAGTAAATATCATAATCACGTCTACTAACTATTATATCTGTCGAATATTTTGGAAACACGTGAATTCCAATATGTCGGGGAATACGTTGTTGCTTTGAAAATAGTTATTTTGTAGGCACAATCATTTTAGATACGTGAACAAAATATTTTGCCAAATTCACTCAGTTCATTGGCGTACTTCAGAAAAAAATATGTTCAAGTCTATTTACTGTGTTGCCGAGAAAACCATTACTACAATTGAGTATACGAAGTGATAATCTCGACATGTCATCGACTGCAAGATTGAAAATTAGAGGAAATGTGGGAAGTTGGTTGCTGTGATGGCATTCTGGAGACATCAGTTTTTGTCTTGGTCATATCGGCTTGGGTGGCGCTGCGGCTCAGTGATTAGCACTGTGGCATTGAGGCGCCATGATCTGGCTTCAAGACTAGCTGCGAATGACTGGCTGTGTGGAGTATTTTCCTTCTCCGTCTGCGTGAGATTTTTTTTTTACTTGTGCTCCATTTTGCTGCCACAGTCCAAAAACCTGCTGAATGCGTGGCTTGGTCATGTTAAATTGCCATAGTATCATACAATATATAGGCTCGCCAAAGGAAGTATAGGGTTACTTGGGTATTTTGCGAGTGATTCGGAGTCGTATGCTTTTCAAAGAGAAGGTTTGGTATTCAGGGAAACGCTTTAAGTTGGGTTAATGGTCAGTTTCCACACTGTAGAGAATCTATGCTTCATGCAGCTTACAGTGCAGGATATGTCATGTGTGTGGATGGAGGGCAGACAATTCCAATGAAAGTTGTCAGTCTTAATCAGGGAGAAGGAATACACTGACTTGGTGTGCTTTCGTTATTTTTAGAAATGTAAGGACATACGTTGTCAAATGTCGTCAGCGGAGATGACTTAATAAAGATCGAGATGACAAAATGAAATAAGTGATTTCCAACCTTCATAAACAGTTACTCGTCCTCGCATATGATATTGATTCGTCATTTCTCGGTGATTGTTCTCACAAGAGTTTTTGCTCCAGTTTCTCATTGAGATCATCGTGTGCTATCGTTTCCAGCTTCTGCTCTGAAAGTCAATTTGCACGAATCTACTTTCTCCCAGGAACAACTTCATTGACATAAGTTTTGCTATTCAGTTGTTAAGACATTTCATGTTTTACACATCTTTATAACATGAAATATTTTCCACAGCGAGTACTCAATGCCTTTCACCCATGATCTAAGAATATCATGGAAGGAGCTGATATCGATACAGTCAAGACAAAGTTCGATTAACATTTGAGACGAAGAAATGTGCAGTTTCATGGGAAGAAACCAAGAGAATAGTAGGAGGTATTGATCAGTTGATGAGTTTGTGCACACATGGGAGACTGAATGGACCACTGTGAATTAAAGTTACAGCAATTCCTAGTTTATATGATACTTATTAGACAGTTTAGCAACCTGAAGAGACAAGCTTGCTGGATGCAGGGTGCACCGGCTTCACCTCATTGTAATGTGTTTACGGTTGAAAAGTCCCCATGACCTGATTACAAACATCACAGACTTGAGAAGAATGCAAGTGAGGAAAATGTTGGCGTCTTGCCCAAAGTATGTGGATCATGTTTTCTCAGAGGAGACGTGCCAGAGGCCTGGAGATTAACAATATTTCTTTACTTTAGTAACAATTTCAGCAGGAATTATTCGTGAAATTATGGGCCAGTAATTCTCTGACAATAGTAAGGAAGTTGTGGTAGACATTTCTTCGTAGCAGGGGCAACTCGGTGGGCGGCACGGTGGCATAGTGGTTAGCACTGCTGCCTCGCAGCGCCAGAGATCCGGGTTCAATTCCCGCCTCAGGCGACTGACTGTGTGGAGTTTGCACATTCTCTCCGTGTCTGCGTGGGTTTCCTCCGGGTGCTCCGGTTTCCTCCCACAGTCCAAAGATGTGCATGTCAG
>NC_057717.1:32853701-32856464 GCF_004010195.1 Chiloscyllium plagiosum
GAAAGATAGTCTTTGTGTGGAGAAGGTCGTATCTAACAAACAGAAATTATTTTTTCTTGAAAAAAATGTCAAAGATGATTAATCAGCACTGAGCAAGATATGTAACATCTATTGACTTTTGGAAGACTTTTTACAAAGCCCCTCAAGTCAGCCTGCTACAAAATGTGAAGTCACTTGAGATCTACTGTGAGATACTAACGTGGATTCAGAGAAGACTTAGACATTGAAGACTGAAAGTAAAACGGAAAGATAATTTTCAGGCTGAAACTCTTAGCAAGTATGTTCCTTAAGGATCACTGCTGGGATACCTGTAAATAATGTGGACAAGAATGTAAGTTTGCTATTCACTGAACGCAATCAAGGCTTATTTTTCAAATTTACATCCACAGCTAATGTGGGAAGCACTATCTTTGCGAACACAGCTCCTTCATCAGGTCATTTTCGGAGAGGGTCATTCGACACAGAATTTATCAAGATTGTGGGTGCTAAGGACTGTCACGAACATTGCAAAGGACACGGCAGGGCGTCAATGGGTTTGATAGCAGCGTGGAAAAACGAGAGTTAGAGGTGACCTTAGTGAGATCTCGAACGCAGGAGATAAATACCCGCAAACTGCATCAAACGGTGCAACAACCAGCAAAAGAATGTAGCTTTGAGGTCTGCAGTTTCCTGGAAGTGGCACCAGAAATAGGTAAGGTCGTCAAGAATGTAGATGTCATGCCTATCTTCATTTGTGGGGTATAGGCGATAAAAAATTGGCAAATTACATTGCAGATTTGTAGAAATTTAGTTCAGCCACATTTAGTATGTCGTGTACAGTTCTCGTCGACACATAACCAGAGGGATGTGAAAGATTTCGAGGGGCTGCATAGCTTGCTTATCAGGACGTTGCACAGTTGGTGATGTATTAGCTCTGAGCATAAATTTGAAAAATAAACCTCAATTGCAATCAGTTAAATTTGGAGGATGTTTGGCAATTCGAAATTTTAATATCAGGATTTGATTCCTAGCTCCATGGGGCAGCAAACAACGCCTGCTTCTCCAGTTCTTTCTCTCTCGTATAATTCGGATTCAACATGTTCTCGTGACATACACAACACAGGTTTTTCTTTCAATCTGGCATGTTTACTCAATCGATCACTTGAGTCATCTTTTCTGAATTTGATAGTGGCTACTAAACATTGCTTCGAAGGGATTTCCTATCACTGGTTACAGCACTAATAAATTATCCCCGAGGCCCTGCGGGAAAACGTCCGAGTCTCAGAGTTTTCATCTGCCACCTGCTTCATTGTTAGATTTGTTGTCTTTCGGTGCTGTTCAATGAAGTCACCGACTCGAATCAATCTCTCCCTCACCGCGATACATAATATGATTGTGAGATCTCTGACTTTGGACCTGTGAATTTCTCTTTAATTAATTTCAAATGCCTTCTCATTCCATCAACGAATATCAACTCGAATGTTGTAAACTGAGTAGACTCGTTTGGGGAAACTCGAATGATTAACAAAACGAATGGAATACATTTATCCCAATTTCTGCACCAGACGCCCAGACGCTCAACCCCTTTGCTAAAGACGGCTGAGCCTTAGCAAAGACGGCTGAGTATACTTTTGAAAATTTGGATTCACTGTGAATTCAGTGCAAAGAGAGAGAGGTGTTTTCAATAAGGGTTACGACAAGAAGGAAACCTTCCGGAGTGAGATGTGAGTGGGAGGTGTAAAACAACATGAATGGAGAGGCCGAGCCACACTGAAACCAGAGACAAAGTGGCAGCACAACCCCAGCTTGATGCTAGTGCAGGGAAGGTAAACTCGAACAAAGAGCTTCAGGTGAAGCGGGTAGGGACCTAATGTGAGAGAATGTGCTCTGTAATTTGATAGCGAGAACCTGAAATCAGGAAGGAGAGACTCGTAGGGAAGAGGATGGAGCAGCAATGGCAGGGATTTTTGTGGGTAATTCAGGAAACAGAGCTCAAATTCATAACTAGCACCTGCTCTGGTCCCTAAAATAAGTATCCTAAATCTGTCCCTACACTAACACTCATCAAATTGTGATTGAATAGATTACTTGACAGCTTTTGTCAACAGTGGGTGATTCATCACCTTATCGCGTCCTTCTTTTTGAACAGAAACAATAATTTCGGAGCATTATGGGTTGTCTGCTTGAATATCTGCCCATGTATACCCACTGACCTTCCTATCGGTCTGTATCCACATCATACTTCAGACCAGATGTGAGGCAGATATCCTCCATTTAGATGTCTGGTTCATTTCAAGTATTCAGTGGGAACTTCCACATGTGGCTGAACACATGAGAAGAGGAGTCTGACTCCATTCTCCCAGCTTCTCCATCTCTGTTGTTTCTCTTTGGTGATGCCACATTCCAGTGGGCAGCCTCTGACGTGTCCTCCTTTTCCATAAAACCAGGAATCCCCTAACTCCGGTGGACAGGGCCTTCAGTTGTCACTGTCCCATCGCCCACGGCCTGCCCTCACTCCGTCCACTATTTCCCAGAACAATGATAGATCTCCCCTTTCCCTCAGTTCTCACTGCATTCGTATCCACATTCACATTACCAACACCTCGAGCAGGACGCAACTCCATCAAACACATATTTCCTTCCCGTCCACTGATCAGCATTTCACAGGGACCATTCCTTCTGTGAAACCCTCCATTACCCCGAACACTTCACCACTCCCCCATTAGCAACTTCCCATGCAATTGCAGAAGTTGCAACATTAGATTACTTATAGTGTGGAAACAG
>NC_057717.1:32856748-32865015 GCF_004010195.1 Chiloscyllium plagiosum
CAGGTCAGGTGAATTGGCCATGCTAAATTGCCCGTAGTGTTAGGTAAGGGGTAAATGTAGGGGTATGGGTGGATTGCGCTTCGGCGGGGCGGTGTGGACTTGTTGGGCCGAAGGGCCTGTTTCCACACTGTACGTAATCTACGTAATCTAATCTAAAAAAAAAACCTCACTTTACACTTTGGTACGTTTCCACCTATAGGGGTTAATGTTCAGTTTCTGAACTTCGCAGTCTGACCCCATTATGGTTGTCCTCCGTTCTTCATACAGTCTGCTTCCTGGTCTCCTTTTCTTCCTGGCCTCCCTATGACTTTGTGTCTTCTTCACCTTTCACTGAATAGAGCCAACCCATTTCTCCCATTCACAAATTAATTTACACCCATTTTACATCAGTTCCTCTTTCACCATAATCAAAAGCCCAATCTCTCTGCCATTGGAGCTCCACACGCCCTGTTTCCCATCAACCCTCGTCTACTTTTGCCAAAGAATTTGAAAGTCACTTTCAGTTCTGAACAGGAGTTATGCTGGACTTGAAACATTATCTCTGTTTCTCTGTCTCCACAGATGCAGCCAGACCTGCTGAGTTTCTCCAGCAATTTTTGATTTTCAACAAGTTTCAAAAACGTGTGTCAAAGCTGCTTAAACCCCTTCACCAGAAGTCGCCATAGACCGGGAAATGAACATTAATGCAAGATGCACAAATTCAGTATTTGACTGAGGAAGACATCAAGGAGCCTGAACAAAAGCACACTTAATGAGAATCAATTGTGATCTCCCCACTGTTTGGAGTCATTCACAGCATAAGGGAAGATGTCTATTATCAGAGGAATCAATCATCTCAGCCTTGGGACATCACTGCAAGAGGTCCTCAGGTGAGCTCCCTCAGCCCAGGCATCTCCAATTTATCAGCATAGCATCCATATGGTGTGGAAGAATGCCATTCAGCCCATTGAGTCCAAACTGAACAGAAATTGGGATATTCACTGAAGCTTCCATAATGTTCAGAACAAGTTTCCCCCCTTCAACTCCTGAAGCTATCTGTGTTCATGTGCAACAAGACCGGACAACATTCAAGATCGTGCTGTTAAAGTCTGGGTAGCATTCATGTAACAGCACTGTGAATTTCCACAGTAAAAGGAGGAGCTCATTCAGCACCTCAATCTGTTTTCACAGGAATATAGAGAAGTCTTTCAGCTCTTCAAAACTACTCGGCAAGACAAATGATATCTCATTCAGTCCCTCCTGCCTGTTACATAGGAAGGGAAGGAATTTGCTCACTCCTACACGTCACTTACACAGGATCACAAAGAGACCATTGCATACCTGGAGTCATTAAAAGGAACAGGAAGCTATGATTCAGCTTCTCAAGTCACAGACACAGCATCAGGAAGGTGTCAGAGATGCTCCAACATCACAGAAAAATGAAGCAGGGATTGAGCAGAAAAACTGCTCCAACGTGAACCACATGTCTTAATTACTCATAATACATACGTGTTACTTTAACATGATTTTCTGGAAGGCGGAATGAAACTAAATTTTTTAGCCATTCGCCAGATTGTCTTCCATCTCCAAGAAAGCATACCCTTGGTCTCCATGGAGGTCGGAAGCTTGTGCGGAATGGCTACCTGTTTCAGAATGAAGGTATTGTGGGTGCTGACAGGATTGTGTACAAAGTGACATTCAATGCAGTGTCACTCAGTAATTGTACATTAAAGTGTTCAGAGTTCATTCAGAGCATATACTGCTCTGTCAATCGGCATGGGGGCTCTGCAGATGGATGTAAACTATTGGGAATCAAACATCCAATGAAAAGTATGGAATTGTCAACCTATTCAGCTGATTGAGACGTAATGATTGTCCGTCCATAACCATCAAATTTCAACTTCCTATTCCCTCTCAGTGCTCCAGATTAAACACATAATTATTGGACTCTCTTCTGGTGGTACCATCATGCCAGGATTTTGTCTGGTCAAAATTCCTCTGCACTGTCTCGGTGACAAAGAGATCATTATTTATAAAGCAGAGCAAATTTGTACACAATGTACCAAATACTCTCAAGACACTACCTTTGGGAAAGTTATACTAACTCTGGTACTACAATCATTTTGCATGAAGAGCGACATATCATTTACTTCCTGCCACGTAAGAATTCTTTTAGTGAAATATGACCAAGGATATCCAGGTCCTTTTCAACAACAACCCTTCCCAAACTCTCACAATTTAATGAATATAAATGTTCGTGATGGTATTTGTTGTTCACATCTGAATCGTTTTTATACCTTGTGAACAGCTGTTGCCCAAACACTGATCCTTCTGCCACCCATCAAACCTTCAGTCCAGGAAAAAAACACTACTCTTCTCGTATCTCCATTACCCAATTTTTAATCTATGTGGTATATATTCCACCCATAACTACGCAGGGACACTAACATTCCCTATTTACCCTATTCAACCATGTCAAACGTCTGCTGAAAGTTCAAATACTCCACTCCCATTGGTTCTCAATTGTCGATGTCACAACGGGCAATGTCCACAAACCCCAGCAGGTTGATCATTGCCCTTTCCTGAATCTAGGCGAACTCTACCAAATCATACCATTATTCACCAAGTGTTAAGTAGTCACATTCTATTAAAAGGCTACAATTATTATTATTATTATTTCTCACATCTGACTTCAAGTGTTCCAGTAAATAGTTTTCTGCTTTCTCTCTCTTTCCTGTTTTAAATATTTAGTTTCACAAATAGCTGCTTTCCAGGCTGTAGGATCATTTCCAGAATCCAGGCAGCTTTGAAGAATAATGAATAATTCTTTTATTAGCTCTGTTGCTACCTCCTCAATACTTTCGGAAGCAGCTCATCAGATGCATCACATTCGAAACCTTCAGTTCAATGAGATATTCAAAGACATTTTTTTTTATTAATTCGCATTTACTGCAGTTCCTCTTTTACACCAGTCACTCTGTTTCCTAGTTTGTTTCGTTACCTTCTCGGTGGTGACAGAACCATTGTATTCCTGTCAGCAGGCAGATAACTTCTGTCAGCTAATGATACATCGGAGGACTGCACTCCGGAGATGGTGGATATGTCACCCACCCCTGCCTGAATGACCCCAGCAGCTGACAACACAAACCTAAGAAAAGCGTTCACAGAGCCTCCACTGACTTTCCAAGGACAGGAGAAAGGTAATTCCCTACATACGTCGTTTTCAGTGTTGAAAACGCCTCCATCTCCTCAGTTTCTCTTCCTGGCTGAGAAAGCCGTTACATCTCTGCACAGTCCCACAGTAACAGTTCCTCTGTCTAAAGCAGTTGACAATGGAACATTGCGTTTCTCTGTATCTGAGCAACTATAAGGCAGCACCAGTATTGTCAATGGAGTGGATTATCACACTCAGAGAAGACAGTCACTGAGAACATAACTCACTTTATACAGACATCCTAAATAGACATGATATTCAGGAATTTCGGAAAAGGGGGAAGGTTAGAATAACTTCCAATTCTATTTTCCTTTCAGTTCATCATCAGCAATACCTTTGCTCGCTTTTATTTTTTTATCTCTCTTTCAATCCATTTCTCCATCCATTCAATTCAAACCTTGCCCCAACTCTCCCTCCAATTCAACCATCTCTGATACCAATATAAATGATATTATTTCCCAGGTGATTTCCGTTGTGAAACAGGGTCACTGGACTCGTAAGGTTATGCGTGTTTCTTCTCACAGAGGCTGCCATACCTGTTGAGATTCTCCAACACTTTCAGACGCTGGAGAATTTTATTTCAGATCTCCAGAATTCACAGTTCCTTGGTTTATTTTACTTTTGATGCTGCTGTTTCCCGGGATGTCAGCATCACTGGCAAGGGCAGCATTTTTTGTCCTTCACTAATTGCCATTGACTGTGAGGTACTTTGTCAAGACAACATGGAGCCAACCACATTGTTGTGAGTCTGAAGACAAACCTAATCCAGATTGGGCAATAAAATTAACTTTCTTTACCAAAGGCTATCAAAGAAAAATAAAAATAAATCCTGATGGTTTATGTTTTCCATGAGTGAAATTAGGTTTCATTCAACTTTTGTCATTCGAATTTAAGCTCTGTTATCGGTTGTGGTAGGACATTAAATACTGCCTTTGGAGTCATAGCCTGTGCCTCTGAATTAACCCGACCAGTTGCATTATCACTCTGACACAGAGTCCTTATTCAATAGTCCATCTTCCCTATTCCCTCGTCCCTGTCAGAGAGAGATGGTGGGGAATCAGTTTAAGTACCAACAAACAAAAGGATTTTGGGAAAAAAGAGAAAAGGATACTGTGAAAACAAATGTGAGATCAGAGGTTTCAGAATGCTGAAATGAAGTTATTTCGACAGCATCGTGCAACATGAGCCAGTATTCCCAGGAATGATCGATGAACGGGATGCTGGCGTCTCTTCAAATGATGGAAAGTATTGACTGAGCATTTGTTCTACAGGTTTGTAACGGGGATTGTTGTCAGCGGAGTCTTCGACTTACTGGGCTTAATCTAACAATAACTTGTCTCAGTGTCATTTTCATCAAGTGTGACAGAGGGATTTTCTGCACGAGGCCAAGTAGGTTCTGGTGCTATCTTATCGGAGTCACCTCATTAACTACCCACCCTACCCCATGGTGTCCCTCTCATTCAATGCCAGCCCGATTCTCCCACCCATAATGGCTGGAAGTACTTCTCAACGTCCGGATACCCCAGGTGCCATCTTTAAAAGGCCAATGGACATACAGTTAAGCTTTCTCTGTGTGGAGCTACCCTGCACAGTTTACCCCGAGCAGGGCAGATAAGGGGCAATTACACCATGCTTTTTCAACAGGTGTATGGAGGTTCTGGTGCATGGGCTACTTCAGAGGGGGAACATTTTCATTCCTGCACCACCAGACCCACCGAGCATGGTCTGAACTCACCACCCAGCTCAGTGCAGTATCTGCTGTCTGAGGAAATGTCCAGCAATACATTACAAGGATCAATAACCTTCCCCGCTCTGCCAGGATAAGGGTCACCATATTATATCTGCACTCTCACACTTACGGAACTGCCTCAACAAGGCTTATGCTCCACGTCTTTCACTATTGCATGCAACACCTTTCCACCCTTCTCTCTCACACACGCACACACTCTCTCTCTCTGTTGCCTTTGCAATACTGCCACATGGTGATAGAATATTCTGGAGGGGTTCAAATCTGGAATATCCAGATAATGTTCCAAATAATTCGCATTTTCAGGAAAATGTCAATTCCCCAGGAGATAACAGAAGGCAAATGAGTAAAGATGCACCCTTCTCAAATGACATACAGTTCAAATCCACCATGAGGCCATTCATCGCTTCAAACTGGATTTAGCAATTAATAAGATCGCGGCTAATCAGATGGGTTTCTCAGCTCCATGTTACAAGAAATTTCCGTCATTTAACCCCTGGGTTCCTGTCACTGAGCAGAAAACACTTGAAGCACTTTTACCCTGGTTTATTTGAACTGCCTGTTCAAGGGCATTTCCCATGGGATTGGACTCTGCTTACAATATATTCCACCAGCTTTATGCTTCTACGTAATGATAAGTACATATTACGCAGACCAATCAATTTCTGCACTTATTTTATGGTTATCGACATCCAATCACATCGAGTAATTCTAGTTATTTCACTTGTCTCAGTTATTGTATTCAGGCAGAGAAAGGATATAATTATATTCGAAACATTGTCTCATTTTAAATTTCAATTTCAAGCAGAGAACGTTTTTATCCTCAGCCGTTGTTTTGACCGTTGTCTGAATTGTACTTTTATCCTTGTTATGAAAGTTTCCCTTGCCATTTGTCTGTGACTGTTTCTGTCTGTAAGTTACACAGTCTCCCACTCAGTTGGCTGGACGGCTGGTTTCTGATGCAGAGGGAGGCCAGCAGCGCAGGTTCAGCTCTCCACACTTTCAGAGGTTACCATGAAGGGGACGCTCTCTCATCCTCACCCTGTCACCGGGGTGTGCAGATCCTCAGTTTAAACCACTACGAGTGGTCTGTCTCTAATGATCCGTTGGAACTCTATTTTATCACTGTTACCATTTTAAAATTTACCTATGTTATCATTTCGGTTTGCATTATATTTCTAGATGTTCTGGAGCAGTGTGATTTTGTACCACTGTCAGTATTTCTCCCCCTCACTGCACTTTTTTGCCCATTCTCCGATAGTCTTTCACTCAGTTGTTATTTATAATCTTCTGTCTGTGCCTCAAAAAATATTCAATATCTCTACCTCCAATGCTCTGCGGGGAAGTGAGTTCCAAAGACTTACAACACTGAGAAACAAAAATTAACCTCATCTGTGTGTAAGGTTTTTTTTGTCGCCTTACCAGAGAAAGGATATAATTATATTGGAAGCAGTTCAGAGATGTTTCACTTCCCGTATTCCTTGGATGAAGGGCTTTTCTTATGGAGGCTTTAACAGGTTACTCTTGGAATGAGAAATGATCCTATTGAAACATATAAGACTATGAGGATTGAGGAGCAGGTCGATATCCAATGGGTGTTTGTATAGTCCAAATTCGTTGCCATTGTCAGAGAACCTCGACAGTGTGGAAGCAGGACATTCTGCCCATCGAGTCCACACCGACCCACTGAACAGCATCCCATCCAGACCTGTACCCCTACCCACTCCATGTAATCCTGCACGTCCCATGACTAACCCACCTAACCTACACATCCCTGGCCAATGTGGGAGATTTAGCATGACTAATCCACTCTAAGCTGCACATCTTTGGACTGTGGGAGGAAACTGGAGCAATGGGAGGAAATCCACACAGACACGTGGAGAATGTTTAAACTCCACATAGATGGTCGCTCGAGTTTGGAATTGAACTCAGCGCCGTGGTGATCTGAAGCAGCAGTGCCAACCACAGATCCACCATGCTCCTTCGTTAGCTCTATTAATTACTTGTCTCTGACTAAAGAAATCTGCTTGACTTGTTCCTATCACTGAACCGGACCCAGTCTGAGACCTTTATCATTGACCATATCACCAACCTGGCTACATTTAAAATTTGTTGTGAGCAGTGGAGGAGTGGGACAAGAAAAGGAAACAGCGACACCCTCCAATCTCAGTCAGAACCGGAACGAGGAGAAATTCACAAAGTGGGATTTTGTTCAAGTGGGAATTCTCTTTCCCAGAAGTTTGGAAGGGCTGAATCTTTATATTATATTAAGGCTGGTTCGTTTGATTTTCCACAGACAGGTAAATCAGGGATAATCTTGCATGGAGAGAAAAGTGCAGCTGGGACCACAATGAGATGAGCCACCACCTTATTTACTGGTGGAGTAGTGTCAAAGGGCCGATGTTCTATGTTTCATTCAGCCCTTCGGTCATGTTACAGATCCAGATTCACGGTGAATACAGCCCCCATAACCCACCCAGGTTTAACTCAAATAAATCATCTGCTCTCCCTGAATGCAACATTGTACAACACAACTTGCAGTAAAATAACCAGTGACTCTCCAAAAGCAGACATGAGAACTTACGAAATAGGAACAGGAGCATGTTATTAGGCCTCTCAAGCCTGCACTGTCATTCAATATGGGCGGCGCGTTGGCTCAGTGGCTTGCACTGTTGCCTCACAGCGCCAGGGACCCGGGTTCAATTCCCACCTCGGGCAACTGTTTGTGTGGAGTTTGCGCATTCTCCCCATGTCTGCGTGGATTTCCTCAGGGTGCTCTTGTTTCCTCCCACAGTCCAAAGATGTGCAGGTTCGGTGAAGTGACCATGCTAAATTGCCCGTAGTGTTAGGTGGATTAGTCAGGGGTAAATATAGTCGGGCTGGGTTTCTCTTTGGGGGGTTGGTGTGGATTTGTTGGACCGAAGGGCTTGCTTCCACATTGTAGGTAATCTAATCTAATCAATGACGCGGCTCAACTCCACTTTCCTGCTAACACCTTGTATCCCTCAATTTGTTATTATGTCAGAAAACAATCCGCCCCGTCTGCAAATACAGTCAGTGACCCAGCCGCACAACTCTCTGGGTTAGGGAATTCCAGACATTCACTACTTTCTGAAAGAAGAATTATTTGAATCTCATAATCAATACCTCCTATTCTGTATCTATGTCCCAGAGTTCAAGGCTCTGCCCACGTGTGGAAGCACATCTACCTTGTCAAGCCCCCTCTGTATCTTGTACATTTCAGTGATATCATCCTCATTCATTTCAACCACAATGAATAATCACCTCTCCATTTTAGATGTACTCAATAATTCAACCCTTTCATCC
>NC_057717.1:32865219-32866853 GCF_004010195.1 Chiloscyllium plagiosum
CAAAATATAGTTTCACGTTCACAAAATCATGCTGACTCTGCGTGAAGCTTTTCTAAATGCCCTGAAATTCCGCCCTTAATAACAGACTCTCGCAGATTCCCAGCAATAATGGTGTGGCTAAATGGTTCCTGCTTTCTGTCTCAGTCCTTTCTTGAAGACAGGCGCCACGTTGGAGGGTCTCCAGTTTCGCTGGAACACTCCTGAAATCCACAGAGTTATGGAATATTTCACACAGTACAACTAGTCACTCTGTCACCACTTCTTTTAAAACCAGATATGAATTATTGCTGACTTCTCTACCCCAACTCTTATCTGTTTGTTAAAAACCTTGTTCGTTTTTTCGAGACAGTTCAAGAGCTTCACTCCTATTACCATTTTGTTTATATCATTAAAACATTTACAGTCCCTGTGAGGAATGATGTAAAATGCTGTTGTAAATTATTTGTCCCCTGTAGCCAGTTCCTCAGTCACACCCTCCAATGACCTCAATATACTCTCCTGACTTAATTTCTAACTTCGGTCACACACCCATCTTGAAAGTTTTTTTAACATATACACGGAAAAGCTTGTGAAGCTTGTTTTTATGTTTATTGCTAATTTACTTACATCATATCTTTTCTTCCTTTTTCCTCGCTTTCTAGATTCATACAGACATAGAAAACACAAATAAACCCTTTGATCCAACGTGCCAATGTCGGCTGGGTTTTTCAAACTAAGTTCGTTCCATCTGCTTGCATTTGACCTATATGCCTCTCAATATTTCCCATTCATATGTTTGTTAAAACATCTTTGAAATGTTGCAACTATACTTGCATCTGCCCCTCTTCCTCTGGCAGCTCATTCCATATACACACCACTCTCTTCATGAAAATCCTGCCCCTTTGTCCATTTTAAATATTTTCCCTTTCACCTTAAAGCTATGTCCTCTATTGTTGAATTTCCTTATCCTGTGAAAAAAGAACTTATCTATTCACCTTATCTCTGCCTGTCATGATTTTATAAGCTTCTCTAATGTCACCCCTCAACCACCTACACGCCACCTGATACTAGTTTCAAGGACAAACATTTAAAGATAAGCACTGCAAATTTGAAATAATATTAAAAATGACAGGTAAACAACACTCAGCCCAAACCTAATACTGAGATTTGTTTTTCTCCATGTTACAATACCAAGGCAGCAGGAAACTCTTACTAGTACCAAAAAGACATCAAACATCTGAATTTTTTCGTCTAAAGGGGGTGATGATCTCTACAGTGAAAACGTGTCTCTAGCCAGATCTATGTAATGAAGGGAATTCTTATACCACACGGTAAGCATGCAGAGTGAGATGAAGGTTGAGTATACTTTTTTAAAATTTGGATCATAGTGTGAAATCAGGAGGAGAGGTGTCTTCAATAAAATTTACTCCAAGAAGGAAACTTTCCGGAATGAGATGTGAGTGGAAGGAGTAAACCAGCATGAATGGAGAGGCCGAGTCACACTGAGACCAGAGGCAAAGTGGCAGCACAAAACACAGCTTGATGCTAGTACAGGGAATGTAGACTGGATCAAAGAGCTTCAGGTGATCTGGGGAGGGACCATTATGCGAGAGAATATGCTCTGTAATTGGAGAGGGAGAACCTGGAATCAGGAA
>NC_057717.1:32867465-32874966 GCF_004010195.1 Chiloscyllium plagiosum
TGGACTTGTTGAATCTAATCTAATCTAAAAATTCCTGTCATTGCTGCTCAAAATGCAGTATTCTTCGCACTGGGAAGAATAAACAGAAACTGCTTTGAGGAACAGTCCCACTCTGTCTGTAGGAATAATCCTGATCCTCCCATTGCTTCCCATTTCAATAACCTGCCTTGCTCCATTGCTAACATTTCGGTCCTGAGCTGCTGTTCCAATGAAGCACAACCCAAGCTCAAGTAACACCTCACTTTACACTTTGGTACGTTACAGCCTGTATGAGTTAATATTCAATTCGATAACTTCACAGCTTGACTCCATTAAGACTGTTCTCCATTTCCATACATTCTCTCTCTTCGTCTCGCTATGACCTTGTGTGATTGTGTCTTCTTTATCTTTCTTTCAATAGAGATAGCTCCTTTACCCCAATTAGCATATTTCACATCATCTTCTCGTTCACCACTGTTAAAAGCCCATTTATCTTTTGCCATACTCTCTTTTACGCGTCACCCCCTCCCGCACCTCTGTCAAGGGATTAAAAGTTCCATTTTCCAATCCTTTTCCGTTCTGAAGAACTGTCACACTGGATCTGAAACGCTAACTCGGTGTCTCTGCATCTGCCTGTTCTGCTGGATCAGCTGAGTGTATTAGGCACAGCACAAATTTTTAAATGAACAAATAATTATGGATACTGGAAATACAAATATTTCTGGAGAAATTGGACTCGAAAGATGAACTCTGCTTTCATTCTACAAGATGCTTCTAGACCTGCTTAGTTTCTTCAGCGATGTCTGTTTTTGAACTAGTTCTACAGATGTCTATCAAAGATGGTCAAAAGCTCTGTCCAACACGGAGCGTTGTGTACCAGGGAACAATAACACCACGTTCACAGATTCAATGGCTCTGAACGTGCATAAGGCTGCATCACGGGCACTGCAGAACTCTTAATCATAGTCAAGGAGAGAAACAGAGGTAAACACATTCATTTTAAATATAGAAGACGGCATTATGGGAATGGAAAAGATTCACATAAATATGTTAAAGAATTTAAGTAATGTGGAAAATTGGAGGCGTGACCCATGGAGAGATCCTAACAGAATGGGAATATGAAAATGGAAACGCCCACCACATCGAAAACCATGTTAGATCACTGAGTACAGTGCTGATGGGTGAATGGGTCTCGCTGTGAATTGGGAGACAGTCAGTAGAATTGAATTACAGATAATGCAGCTCAAACTGGGCATTCACGTGATGATGTAGATCACAGCAGCAGCAGCAGAATTGTGTTCAATCACAATCTGTAACGTTTTTTCCCTGGGTTAATCTCTCAATCTACCATTATCATCAAACTGATCCAATGTTTCAGTCAGGAGCATGGGTGAACACACCAAAGTCAGAACCATGCGTATCTAAACTTGATGACAAACCATTAAATGTATGGTACTTGACCGGTTACATTCCAAATAGCAGGACTAACATCTGATAGAGAGGACACAATTATCTCAAGACCAACAGATCAGATCTACGCTTTGCAGTCTTGCCACATCCAATTATAAATGTCAATAGACCATTAAACAACTCACTGGAGGAGAGGACACCGCAAGTATCTCCATCCTAAATAATGGAACAGCTCGAAACATCAATGTAAAAAGATAAGGATATAGTGTCTGCACTCTCCTCAGCCAGGAGAGTTGAGTGCATGATCCAATGACAATGGGCCCTGACACCATTCCTGCTATAGGACTGAAGACTTATGCTGTACAACAACCTGTGTCCCTGGGGAAGCTGTTTCATTCCAGCTTCAACTCTGACATCTCCCTGGTAATATGGAAAATGACTCAACTACATCCAGTCCACTAAAATGGAATAACTACAATCTGTCCAATTAGCACCCCCTCAGTCCGATCACCATAGTTACATTAGTAGCTGTGCTTTTTGACAGAGTTGTCTCGCAGCACAGGAATAACCAGTTCAGTGTGGTTTCTGATAGGTTCCCCGTGTGGAGATGGTGCTGTTATGGAAAAGTCATTGGATGACCAAGCCAGACCAGGTCAATGCTCTGGCAGCTGGTTGAAGTTAAAAACAATTAATAAAATATCGAGATCTAAAATCTGGTGTCAGGAATAGTGACCTTGAAGCCAATGGCGATTGTAAATGCTATTTTCCTTCCCCAGTGTACTTTCAGAAAGTAAGTCTTCCGTGCTTTCCTGGTCTGGCCTAAAAGTGACCCCAGACTCACAGACATATGTTAAACCCTTCAATGGTCTTTGAAACGTCCAAGCAAGACACTCAATTGTATCAAACTGCTCATCGTTCTTAACGGATAAATCGGGACAGAACACCCGGTCCGTGCGTTGATGTTGGAAATGGGAATGGGAAACACAGTCCTGACGTCCCTGCAGAGACCTCCTTCCAAACGTCTGGGAGCTTGTGACAACATTTGCAGAGCTATCCCACAGACTGCACAGAAACATCGGGAAAGGAGCGGATCATTCAATAGATTGAGCATCTCCCATTCTAGATAGTGGAGAAACTCTCCTCAGTGCGATTTGCCCCGCACAGTTTTCATATCACTAAACATGTTTCAGCATGGGGATATATAAAGTGGGAACTGCTGTAGTTGCTTTGGTCCATCAATTTTGATCTTCCATTCAATATACAGGCAATTCAGATAGCGCATGTTTATTAAACACAACTTGTCTGCAACACAATTCGTGAATTGCGCATCCTCTTTATAAACTGAGCTGTAACGCAATTTCATCCCCAGCACCAGCTGAACAGCAAAACACAGCCTCAGGATCCTCTATCTGCAAAATGCACACTCAGTGAGTTCACTGAAGCAGGAATGCAATCTGCTCTGCAAGCCTTGAAACTGAGACTGGAACTATGAATTGTAGTCCACACTTAGAAGGACAGTTATTTCAAACCGGAATTCCATGTGAGCAACATGTGGTCAGTCAGCTCACGAGCTTTCTGGTGAATGGCTTGGTGAAAGGTACAGTGCTGTAGTCAGTGACTTTAGCGTAAAAGTGTTACATTTACAGTATTGTTTCATTATAATATAGGATTTTACGATTTTCTTAGGCTAAGCTCGTGTGTGTTAGCTTAAATTGAATTTTTGATTTTTACTGATATTTTGGGGAGGGGGGGTTTGCCCCTTCCCCTCTTTTTCCCATAGGCTCCATTATTAATATTGCACGATTTTCTACAATACCGTGTTCCACAGGAATACAGCTATGTGTTATTGGAGAACAACCTATAATGATATCTCATCCTTTATCTTCACACCATACTCCTGCTCTTTGTCTATCCCTTTAATTTTCAGAAATCCTCAGTTATATGCAGTGTCTTGGCTTTCACAGCCCGATGTGCGAGAGAATTCCCCAGGTACACCAGTCTCTGAGTCAAGATATTTATTCTCATCTCAATGCAAAGCGGCCTGTCTGTACCTAATGTTGTGGACCCTTGCTTTTGACGTCCCAGCCAGGGGAATTATCAACCCTGATTCCAAACTGTATCACCCTGTCAGATTTTTATATATTTCACTAAGATCATCTCTCATTTTCTTAACTTCCATGGAATACAGGTTCAGTCGCCCCAAACTCTGTTCCCACAACAAGCCTGTCTTCCCAGAGATCAGTCTGGTCATCCTTTACTGCTCTTCGTCAATGTCAGGTTTGTCCTTTATTAGGTAAGGAGAGCAAAAATTCACCGAATCCTGCACAATGTTCGAGATGGGGGTCTCACCAAGGCCCTCCACAACTGCAGTAAGACGTTCTTACTCCTGGAATCAAATACGCCTGAAATGAATGTCAACTCACCATTTATCTTCCTAACTGCTTTCAGTTCCTGCAATATTGTTTTAAGTGACTGGTTTACAAGGATATTCAAATCCTTTTCAATGTTACAGCTACCCTCTTGGTGGGTCTGTGCACAATGGTAAGTGCCATTCCCAGTATTGACGTCTATTTTCAGAACTCACAGCACCGCATGGCCATCTCAGGAATGCGTAGAAGGAAACAAAAATGCACCTAACGTTACATTATAGATCAACAATTTTCAACCAAACCATTTTCAGTAGATAGGCTGGCATCCCATAGTTCCCATCAAAGTGCACTTCGCCACATCTCCCCTATTGCTTCCATCTGCCATGTAGTTGCCCAGTCACTCCAGTTGTCTCAATCACCTTGGAGCGTTTTAACAGCCTGCTCACCCACTCACAGTCCAACATCGTTTAATGCCATCAGCAGACTTGGGAATATTACATTCGAGCCCCTCAAACAAACATATGATGTGTATTGTGAATAGCTGGGTCCCAAACCCCGATCCTTGCAATATCCTCCATGCCTTCCATGAAAAAAATGTTTTATTCCTACCTCACTGTTTCCTGTCAGCTCTCCCATTCAAAAACCATGACCAAATATTAGACCCAGTCCCACAGGATTCGAATTTGCACTATAGGTTTGGGGCTTTATCAAAAATCTTTCTGAAAACCCAATCGTATTGCATTGATCGCTTCTCCATAAGTTTGCTAAAATTCACTTTCTCAAATATGATTCCCATTTCATAAATCTATGTTGACTTTATCTATGCCCATTGTGTTCTGTTCAAATACTTTCTCTCGAACGGTTTAGTTGCTAATTTCATTCTACTCTCTTTTTCGCAGCAGACTAAAGTTTCATGGTATTGCTGGGATGTTTTATTTTTTGCTTTGTTATCTTCTGTGGAAACAGAACGAAATAGTTGATTCATAGTTCTGCCATTTCCCTGTTCTCATTCTCCATTCTATGGTTTCAGACTGCAATAAGCTGCAATTGCTTAATCTTACCTTTCACATTGGCATATATTTAGAAGCTATTACAGTTCATTTTTACAACTCTCATAGATATACTCTTCAGAGAAACATAAATTCCTGTCTCAAACGGTTTAATGATGAGCATTCCACAATCATACAATCACAGAAACACAGACTCTCTACCGTTCCAAATGGAGCACGATCTACATTAGTCCCACTTTCTGGCAAGAGGCCCAGACCCAGGCATGTTATGAAACTTCAAAAGCTCGTCAAAGTACTTTGTAACTGTTGTGAAAGTACCCGTAACAACCATTCTCTCTTCCAGACCCTAGCATCCTCCACGTGTCAAAATATCTTTAATTCCTCTCTAAACCTCAAACGCTTCACTTTGAAAGTGTGTTCCTTTGTTCTTGACGAAAAGGAACAGTTGCTGTCTATCCACTCTGTCCATGCACCTCGTAATCTTATCCTTCTGAATCACATCCCCCTCAGCCTTCTCTGGTCCAAAGTAAATAACCCGAGCTTATCCAATCTCTCTCCATAGCTGATATGGTCCATTCCAGGGAACATCCTGATGAATCCCCACTAAAACCCACCACCTACTGTCTAATGACATTCTTTCGTAATGTGGTATCCAGAACTGCACACTGCATACCATCTTGGCCTACACAACCTCCAGTATAACTCTTATGATCAATGTCTACGACTCCTAATACTATTTAGCTCGACTATTAGCCTATTCAATCACATTCAGAGATATGTGGAGAAGCACCCTCTGAGCTTCCTAATGTGCTACCGTTCATTGAGTCCTCCCTTGTCTGGGTCCTTCTTCCAAAATGCATAACCTCATATTTATCAGGGTTACATTCCATCTGCCATCGATCTGCACTTCTGACCATTCCATCGATATCTTCATGCAACATAAAGCCTTCCTCCTCACTGCCAACCAACCGGCCAACCTTTGTGTCTAACACAAACTGATTTAAACCACTAAACCCCACTCGACCCTCCACATTCCTGTCTCCATCATTTATGATAACCACAAATGAAAAGGCTAAAAATCACAAAAAATATTTATTCGATGGTACTAGCTTTCGAAGCGCGGCTTCTTCATCAGGGGGTTGTGTACTTTGAAAGTTTGTGCCTCCAATTAACCCTGTTGGACTATAACCTACAGTTGTGTGATTTTTAAGTTTGTCGACACCAATTCAACACCAGCTCCTTCGAATCACAAATATTTACTTGGATCCCTTCCATTCATCTAAAATGCTTGGAATTCATTTACTACATTCCATTTATCTACAATGTCTTCCAGTCTCTGCAGAATGGACAGGAAAATAAAACACAGTCATCAACTGTGCAATTAATACTTCCATTGGTGCCTTATTTCTGACGTTTTGATACGAAGTACATCTGTTTTATCTGACTTAGCAATGCCCAATCTAGTTACATTTTCAAGTACTACCCTGTTACTGATATAAGTTGGCTTTATGTCTTTAGTTCCATAAGCTCCATCCGATCACTTGTTTTTTGGGTGATTTTCTGCATCTTCCTCCATGAAGACAGATAGAAAGAAAATGGTTATGTTCTCGGCCATTTCCTTGTTCTCCACAATAAAGTCTCATCTCCCGATTACAAATTTCCACATTTGACATTGCTTTTATATTGTTTCCTTTGGAATATAGATAGTAGATTGCTGCAGTCTTTGTGTTCCTGTTTGTTAGCGTGCATGTTCGCATTTTGATTTCTTTGTCAGCTTCATAGTCCTCCTTTTCTGGATCATCAATTTCTGAGAATTGTCATGTTTCCACAATTTCTGGAATTCTTCTGAAGTCACTTCCTATAATTAATATAATCTTTAATTTGTTACGTTAACCATCATGAAGTCACTTTCTCACTCTCTGATGTTTTTCCCTTCAAGGAAGAGACATATTTTTCAGACTTTGCAGTACTTCTTTAAATCTTCTAGTCCTGACCAGATCTCTTCAGGAACTCAGCAGGAGGATAGAGATTTAATTGTGGGAGCCCTGGTTGGTACTTTTCCATTTTCGCTGGCCAATGGGTGAGGTCCTGGAGGACTGGAGGGTTGCGAATGCTGTGCCCTTATTCCAGAAGGGCTACAAAGATAAACCTGGCAGCAATAGTCCAGTAAAACTAACATCTGTAGTAGATAAATACTTGAGAAGATTCTGAGAGAGAAGATAAACAGAGGAACCTCAATTATCCGAATGAGATGGATGGAGCACTATTTAATTAAGATAATTGATTATTCGGTTATTTGATCTATTCTGGGGCTTGGAGTTTTCTGTGAAGTCTGCTCACAGTTCAGAAGACAAGGAAAAAGCACACTGCACCCGAGACTCCACCCTGCGTCTGCTCCCACACCGCCCCGCCCGCTCCCACCCTGTCCCCTCTGTGCCCTGTCATGTCCACTCCCATTCCCCCGCCTGCCCGCCCACAACTTCATCCGTTTCTACCCTGTGCCAACGTCTGCCTCCGCCCACCCCAAACCCTGTCTGCTACCACCACAACCCTGCCCCCACCAGCCCACAAGCCCGTACATCGCCACACCCGTCTGCCCCTGCCCGTCGCTAACCCAGCAGCACCAACATCGGTCACCCAACCACGCACGCAAAACCATCCCCACCCATCGCCTGATCCCCAACCGCAGCCCCGCCTGCCCCCAGCCCCGCGCCCTCCAGCCCGCACCCTCAC
>NC_057717.1:32875075-32876738 GCF_004010195.1 Chiloscyllium plagiosum
ACACACACACACACACACACACACACACACACACACACACACACACACACACACACACACACACACACACACCTTGACAGGTCCCTCCTTTGCTGTCTCCCGGACAATGTTGGCGAAATGATCTGGGAAGGGGGACGGTGGGTTAAGGTAATCCCCTGTGTAGAACTCCAGGGAAAGTGTAGGGTGAGAGAGAGAGAATGTCGGAGGTGAGCCTTTTGGAGACGGCGCCTGGACAGTTATTGGCAGCAATTCAGTCAGCCAAGTTCGTTTTTAATCATTGGACCTGTGAACAAAAGACACAATCAGGTTTGATAGACATAATGACCTTACACTCCCCTTCGTATAATCCAAATCTGGATAATTAATATCAGGATAATCGTGGTTCCTCTATATATGCACTTCGAAAGACAGGGTTTGATTAGCAGCAGTCAGCATGGCTTTGTGCATGAGAGATCATGGCTCTCAAATTTGTTGCAGTGCTTTGACGAAGTGACCAGGAATAGTCATGAGGGTTGAATGGTATACATAGTCTTTAAGGATGTCGGTAAGGCCTTTGATACTGTTACAGAAGATTGGCTACTCTGGAATGTTTGATCGCATGGAATCCAGGGGGAACTGGCAAATTAGATACACAATTAGCTTGATGGTAGGAAGCAGAGGGCAATATAGGAAGGATGCTTGTCGGACTGGAGGCCTGTAAATAGTGGAATACCCCAGGGGTCAGTTCTGGGAAAATTGTTTGTTTATAAGTATAAACATATAGAAATATATTCTCATCTAGATCATAGATTAGGTAATACGTTATATAAAATTTACCTATCACGTACATCTGTGATCTAGATGAGAAAGTACAGGCATGATTTGTAAGTTTGATTTCAACACTAAAATAGGCGGTATCATGGAGAGTGGGGAAGGTTATCAGGAATTTTAGAAATTTCAGCAGTACCTTGATCAGCTGGGGAAGTGGACTGAGAAATGAAAAATGCAGTTTAATACAGATCGGTTAAGTTTTTGCACTTTAGAAAGTCGAATCAAGGTCGGAGTTTCATGGTGAATAGTTGGGCCTTTAGGAGTGTAGTGGAGCAGAGGGATCTTGGAGATCAGGTGCACGGTGCTCTGGAAGTTGATTCACAGATAGACAGGGCAGTGAAGAAGGTTTTTTAGCACACTCGCCTTCATCCGTCAGAGCACTGAGTATCGACGTTGAGGAGTTACGTCGCAGTTATACAGAACGCTGGTAAGGCATTATTTGAACCGTCAGGATCAGTTGTGTTCACTTTGCTGTAGGAAGAATGTTATGAAACTGGAAAGAGTGCAGAAGACATTTACAAGGATGTTGCCAAGGTCATAATGGTCTGAGTTATAGGGAGAGGATGTACAAGCTAGGACTTTTTTACGTTAGAGTAAATGAGACTGAGGGGATCTTACAAAATCGCAAAAGATCACAGGAGGCATGGATAGAATGAATGCACCCAGTCTTTTCGTCCCAGGGATGTGCAGCAATCACGGACTAGAGGGCACCAGTTTAATGTCAGGGGGTAAGAATTAAAGCGAAACTAACGAGCTATGTTTTTTACACAAATCTTGGTACGCATATGGAATGAGCTGCCAGCGGAAGTGGTTGAGGTGGATACATTAACAACATATAAAAAGCATTTGGACA
>NC_057717.1:32876846-32881960 GCF_004010195.1 Chiloscyllium plagiosum
CTGACCACACAACATCAAATCCGAAATAACCTGCTCTTTAGTTTGGTTCACAACATACACTTCAACCCACCTCACATACACTTACGGAATATATTTTTCACAGCATGAGCTGTCACTTAGTTAATGCAGTTTAGATACAATTTGAGATCATCCAATAAGACTGCAGTACTCACAATACTTGCATGTGTAATTTCCAGAGCACATCATGTTCAGAATTTCTGTTACCGTTTTCGCTTAGATATATAACACACCAATAGTTGTTTCTACTTGCTATTTGTAAGCTCTACCTAAACTGATTCTGTGGAAGCTGAGGGACATGGTCTGAGTCGTTATAGACATGGACATGGAAAAGACATTCGGGGAGGCTCACCTCGACGCTGGGATGATCTGAAGAAATGTCCAGCAATACAGGACAAGCATCAATAACCTTCCCGCTCTGCCAAGATAAGCGTCACTGTATTCTCCCTGCTCCCTCACACTCACTGTATATCTGTTATAGCAGCTACCCCTAAACAATCCTCACGCTCAATCTCCAAATAAGGCTCAGGCACTAACACTCTCACTATTGAATTCAGCAACTTCCTTCCCTCTTTTTTTTTTAGATTAGATTAGATTAGATTTTCTCTGTCACTTATCCAACAGCCACCACACTAATAACATGACATGGGTACAACACTGTGGACTGACTCACTCAGGACACCTCACCATGTCACCCCACCTGCGCCAGCAATAACAGCAGGGCCACCCACATAAACCCTCCCACCCTCCAACCCTTTCTCCCATTCCAGGAGAGATAGCGTGGAATAGGACAGAAAGGGCCAACAGAGGTGGTGGGGTGCCTGATATCTGTTCCCTCTCCTCTCCCCACCCCGTGTGGGGAGAACCTTTGTTCGAGCCGAAGAGGACCGGGACGACTTGTGTGGAGATTCTAAACAATCCACGTCCCAACTGAGAAAGGAGCAATGATCAGTGAAGGGCAATTCTCACGTTAAACACACTGGCAGTTCCAGAGTCAGCTCTCTCACTCTTTAAAAAAACAGATACCTCACTGCACAGAGATGCAGGCATAGAATTACATAGAAATATTGGTAAATACCCAATATACTAACACGTACAATATGTACAAGGAGATAAGCATACACACATAGAAACAGACAAAGAAATATGCAATCGCACACAATAGAAACAAACACAGATAGAAACATACAGGCTGACACACAGACAGAAGTACTCGAACAAATACTCATATATCAAGCAGGTGGACACACACACAGACACTCGTGTCATTAAGACACAAATAGATAAGCTTTTGATCAATAAGGGGATCAAGATTTCTCGGGAGAAGGCAGGAAAATGAGGTTGATGAACATATAAGAAATTATTGAACGACCTATCAGACTCGATGGCACGAACGGCCCAATTATGCTTCTTTTTTAATACTCATGTGGTGTTATGCTATCAAGTCTTCTCTTCCTTAGACAGCAGCACAGGCTGGGTTTGATAAGTATTTGAACGGAAAGAGTCAGTGAGAATGTGGGACAGGTTTTGAGTGTGGAATGTTGTCTGTCTATTCCTAATTACTGTATCATTTTATCTGAAAAGAGGTGGTGATTTGATGTTGGGTTAACACAGTTTAAAATAACGGGTCCTGCAATGAAATAGTGTTGTGCTGTCTGTGGTGTCTTCATCCTCAGGGAGCAGTAAAGACTGTTATTGAAGATATTCAAGGCTGAGCTCGACTGATCTTTGCTGGACAGGAGAGTCACTGTTTATTGGGAACAGACAGGCGACGGATGGTCTGACGCACTCGGATCAGCCATCCGCCAAATGACCAACTGCTGCCCCTACCTCGTGTTTTGCTCCCTCAATCCACGTTCGAGGCTGTTACAGAGATATACTGCTGCCCCTATACTGCTACCCCTACCCCATGTGTTGTCCTCTCAATCCGTTTCTCGGTACGATTACAGTGATATACTGCCTCCCCTACCCATGTATGGCTCTCTCAATCCATGCGTTGATGCTGTTACACGGTAGGGTACTACCCCATTCTGTCAGACAGGATCATTACAAGGAGACGGGAGGAGACCTCTATGCCCCTCGAAGGAGTTGCACAGGAACATAGAATGAAGTAATTCAGCTCGTTGAGTACATTGCACAGCCCAGGCAGAGGCCAGTCAAGCCACCTTAGCTTCTGCACAGGAACAGGGAAACTGTCGCAAACAGAAAATAGAGTAGAGATAAATGTTAATTTTCATGTTGCAAGACTATAACTGGTGGAGTGCCTCAGAAGTCACTGTGAGGTCATCAATGATCAATAATCTGTATCAAGGATCTGGAGGAAGGGTTCTGAATGGCTTCAACCTCAATTAGCCCGTACACCAAGATGGTCATTCAATGTGTCGTCAAATGGAGGTAGTGAGTCTGCATTGTAATACAGACAGTGAAGGTTAGCGAGCAAGACTTAAGCAGAAATAACATAACGTGAGTTGTCTATTTTGGAAGGAAATATAAAACAATGGTAGTCCATTTAAATGGGGAGAGATTGCAGAATTCTGTGATAGAGGTGGTTTCCATGTTCCTGGTACATGAATCATATGAAGTCAGTCTGCAGATGCAGCAAGTGATTTGGAAGGTAAATGGAATGATGCTCTTTCTGGCAAAGGGTATTGCTGAAACCACATCTAATACACTATGTGCAATTTTGATCCACTAAACTAAAAAAAAGATATAATTTTTTTAGAAGGTTTTTAAAGTTGTTTCCCTTTGCTCATTCCTGGAATGACGGCCTTTTGTTATGGGGAATTATCTGTTTCGATATTAGATGAGGAATTTATTGAACCATATATGACGTTCTGGAAAGTCTATCAGCTGGATGCACGTTTTCTCTTGTTAAAGATACTAATTTAGAGAATAAATTTAAGAATAAGATGTATTGGTATGAACGCGAGTATTATGAAGACATAGACCAATATTGAAAAATTACGCAGATGCATATAAACATGTGATCAAGTTATAAAGCGGGGACATTTTTTGCTAATGAAAGGCACTCTGTACAACAACAGCGATGATGCACCTGCATATGTCCCATTATAATCTTTTCCAGAAAATGTTCATGGTGATCGTACATGGCCCAGTTTGGTATTCGTTTGACATTATTGAACGGTTCAACCTAGTGAGGGAGAAAGAATGGTCCAAACTTGAGAAGAAACAGCCGATTGATCCATCTCTCTTACTTTGTTCCACCGGATAGCAAAGTGTGAGACCATAAAATCCCTGAGTTATCTTTATCACTTGTGAAGGATTCATGACGAGGATTCATTGATATCTTACCACAGCCCGAAGCAAGGGAATTCAGCCAAATCCAACTGCTCCACAAAGAAATTCCATTACCAGCTGCTTGTGTGAGCAGAATAACTTCAAAGGCAGAATAAAAATTGGGTCACTCTATTACTTTACCATTTGTTATGAATGGCCTCCACCTCATCCCATGGTCAAATTCCTGTGTCTCACATTCTTTTCGAAAATGACACAGTCTGAGACCTATGCCATTAGTATTTTCCCTAAACTGGTTCCATTTAAACTTTGTTGTAACCAGCGGAGGAGTGGGACTGGAAAAGGAAACAGTGATCCTCCAACGTTGGTCAGAACACAAATGAGAAATTCTCAAAGGGTTGTTAAAGTGTAAATTCACTTTCCCAGACTTTTGTGGTGACTGGATATTTGCACTTATTGTGTTGTATTAAAACATTTGACAGACAAGTCAATGTAGGAAAATGGTATACCAACAGAAAACTGCTGCTGAGTCCAATCAGATCAGCTAAGATCTTATGCCTGGAGGATCAGTGACAAAGTGTCTAATGAACAATTCCTGCTCCTCAGTTCTATGTTCCTATGTTCTATTCAGACCATCAAACCTCCTGCACTGGCGCAGATGGTGGCCAGTAATCAATCTCAGGGTTGATTGCAATAACTAATTTTCCTCACTTAGACATCTCCGTTTCTTTCCTGTTCCATACAAACACTATTCCTTCTCTATGCACTAGGAATGATGTGGAATTTAGAAGTTCCTTACATCTGTATGTCAGCATCAATAAAGCCAGAACCGGAGGTGCTAGTGGAGATGGACATCATTGTCAGTGAGAGACTAAGAAAGAATGAAATAAGGAATGGTCACCAACCTGAATGGGAATGAGCTGTAGGAATATGGGAAACAGGCAGAGGAAGGGAGCTATCTTTCCTTTTGTTCTTCCCTCACGGGATGTGTGCAGCCCTGGACAGGTCACCAAGTTATGCTGATCTTGAATTGAGTGGCTGGTTCAGCTGCTCCACAGGACAGTAAGGAGTAAATAAATATTGCTGTGGGTTTGCAGTCACACAGAGACCTGACCAGGGAAGGATGACCATTGCCATCTCAAGGTCATGAGATAAACAGATGGGCTTTTTTTTTTATAAATAATGATGTTGGCCTCATTTCAATCGCACCAAATTCCTTCATGACATATCAACAGATTATTATTCTATGGCTATAGATTGTGAGTGAATGACGTGAGCACCATGCACTATCTTCCCGTCTGAGACATTCTGTGCAGAGGACAAGATAAATATCTCAAATGCAATTGTTTTGTAATGGATATATGGTTAGAAGGCTCTTGAAACAGGTGAATCCGGATTTAACATAGGCACAAATAATGGTTCACTCAGAAGTTGCAATGAGGCTGAGAAGGAGACTGGGATACCACGTTGGTGGTATCGGACAGGATTAGTGAGTAGAGACGTTATGGAAATGCACACCTGTGCAGGGCTAGAAGGATTATAGAGTTTTAGAACAGTCTACTTCCTGCCTGCGTATTGGTAAGTAATTTTTAAATATAATTTACAAGTTATTATTTCTAACGAATGGAACTTTTTGTTTGAAACTGAAAATGTTGACTTCCAACTTTTCATATTTTGAATAATATGAGCAGCAATTCATTTAAACCTGCTTTAATGGACAGTTAGAATGACTTACCAGGAACACCAACGATCGCGAAATAGGATAGTAACCACCTAGAATAATTCAAAGGATATCCTGGATCCGTGATGCTCTTGATATCCAAGGCTGGGAAAGCCAGTAA
>NC_057717.1:32886304-32894926 GCF_004010195.1 Chiloscyllium plagiosum
GCAGGCACATATAAACACATCTTCAAATCAACTAGGGTAATTATTTGTTAATGAAATGATTCTGTGTATGACAGTAACATAGATGCACCTGCATGGAGCAAGGCATGTGATGGAGTCATATCGTTCAGACAGTGTTCAAGGAGAGCTCACAGGGTCCAGTTTAGGCACTGATAACATAATTGAATCAACTTAGAGATGGAAAAGTGTAATCTACCTGAGAAGGAACAGTCTGTTCCTCCCTTTCTCTTTCCCTGTCCCTCATCACAGCAATGTGTGCGAGCAAAAAAGAAAAGCGCAGTCGGTTTTATCTCTCATGGAGGATTCTGGATGAGGATTCATTGGAATCTCCCCACTGCTTGAAGGAAACGGAATACAGCCAATTTCATCTGTTCCGGGAAAGAATCACATTTTCAGAAGCTTGTGTGAGCAGAATAACTTCAGAAGTAATTATTAAGCCTCGATAGTGGGGGGACAGACAGGAGATTCTGTGACTGCAAATGGGGGAATCCAGGATGGTGCGTAGCCTCACACATGCCAGGGTCCAGGATGTCTCAGAGCGGCTGCAAATCGTTCTCAAGGGGGAGGGGGAGCAGCCAGAAGTCATTGTACACGTTGGTACAAAAGACAGAGGTAGAAGTAGGGATGAGGTTCTGCAGAGTGATTGTAGAGAGTTAGGAAAAAAAAGATAAAAGCCAGGACGATGACAGTGGTAATCTCCGATTTACGTCCAGTGCTACATGCTAGTGAGGATAAGAACAGGAGGACATGGCAGATGAATGTGTGGCGAACGATTCGATACAGGGGGCAGTGATTCAGATTTTTAGAACATTGGGATCTTTTGTGGGGCAGAGGTTACAGTTCATTAGGGATTGGTTACACCTGAACTGAAAGGGTTCCAATATGTCCCAGGCAGGTTTGCTGTTGCTACAATAGAGGGTTTAAACTAGATGGGCTGGGGCTGGGGACGGTATTGAGAGTGGGATCCTCAACAGCAAGGATGAAAATTGCAAGGCTGGAAGGAGATACAGTGATCAGAAATAGTAAAGTGAAGAGACAGGTCAGGCTGGAACACAACAGAGGGCAAGGAATGTCTGTTCAATTAAATTGCATCCGTTTCAATGCAAGATGGCTGACAGCTGAGACTGATAAACTCAGGGCGTTGATAGGTACGTGGGACTGGACATTATAGCCATTACATAAACAGGGCTAAGGGAGGGACCGGACGGGCAGCTTAATGCACCACGGTACAGCTGCTTTAGGTGGCATAGTGCTGGCGGAAGGAGCGGAGGGAGAGTTGCATTTTTGATTAAGGTGAGTATCACAGCATTGATCAGACATAAAATAACTGAACGATCATTTAGTGAAGCTTTGTGGGTGGAGCCAATAACTAAGAAGGGAACGGGGACATTATTGGGATTGTACTATAGGCCTCTAAATAGTCAACGGGAATTCGAGGAGCAAAACTATGTGGAGAGATTGGGGATACTTGCAGGGCCAATGGGATTGCCATTGTAGGAGATTTTAATTTTCCTAACATAGACTGGGACTTTCCACATTGCCAGGGAGATGTCAGAGTTGGAACTGGAATGAAACAGCTTCCCCAGGGACACGGCTTGTAGTGTAGCACAAGTCTTCAGTCCTATTGCAGGAATGGGGTCAGGGCCCATTGCCTTTATCGTATCGACTGTGTTCAGCTGTTTCTTCATGTCACGTGCAGCGAATCGAATTGGTTGAAAACTGGCATCTGTGAGTCAGTGGTATCGTGATGAGGGTGAGGTGTTTCATTCATTCAACAATATTTCATCCGAAATGCCATCTTCTGTGTTCGAAGTGAATATGTTTCGCTCTGTTTTTCTCCCTGACCATGATTAAGAGTTCGGTAGTGTCAGTGATGCCAGTCTTATGCAGTTTCAGAATCAAGGAACTTGTCACCATGCATTATCGTTCAGTCCCCAGTGTACGGTGTTCCAGGTTGGATGGAATGCTTGAGCATCTTTCACATACTTCTTTGGAAATTGTTCAAAAACAGAATTTGCTGAAGAAACTGCAGATGATGTTGCAGCATCTTCTGGAATGAATGCAGAGTGAAATTTTCAGGTCCAGTGACCCTCTACAAAGATCCCAGGTTCTTCAGCAATTCTTATACTTTTATTTGCAGTAACCATAGTTATTTGTTTAATTGAAAATTTGTTCTGTGCCTATTCATTTCTGGAGAAACTCAGCAGGCCTCTCTGCATCTGCAGAGACAGACAAACAGAGTTAGCGTTTCAAGCCCAGTGTGACACTTCTTCAAAACTGAAAAGGATGGGAAACTGGGATTTTAATCCCTTGCCAGCGGTGGGGGATTGGTGACAGGGAAAAAAGGGTGTGGCAAAGATAAACAGGCTTTTAACAATGGTGAACAAGAAGATGGTAAAGAGCGGGTTTAAATTAAGACGTGGCTGAGGGAAAGGGATTCTCTCTACTGAGTGCTAGATAAAGAAGACACAACCACACAAGTGCATAGGGAGGCCAGGAGGGAGAATGTTGACTATGTGACATTATATAGATCTGGTCATAACTACGTTTTCACTGTCGCGATCATCACCCTTTTCGACACAGGAATTCAGGTGTTTGACTTCTTATTGGCACTAGTAAACGTTTCTTGCTGTCTTAGTATTGTAATATGGAGAAAAACAAATAACAATATGAGGTTTGGGCTGAGTATTGTTCTACTGTCATGTTTCATATAGTGTCCAATTTGCAGTGCTTACCTTTAAATGCTTGTTCTTGAAGTTAGTATTGTAGTGCAGAAGGTTGAGGGTGATATTATAGAAGTTTATAAAATCATGAGAGGCATGGATAGGGTGAATAGCCACGGGATGGGGAAGTCCAAACATAGAAGGCATAGTTTTAAGGTGAAAGAGGGAAGATTTAAAAGGAACGAAGGAGCAACAGTTTTATACAGTGGATGATGTGGGTATGTAATGATGTGGCAGAGAAAGAGTGTTAGATGCATGTACAGCTGCAACATTTGAAAGTCATTTGGGCAAACATATGAATGGAAAACATTTCGAGGCATATGGGCCAAATGAAAGCAGATGGAACTAGCCTAATTTGGAAAACCTGGCCAGCATGACCATTTAGAAAAGCTTCATGCAGAGTCAGTGTGGTTTTGTGAAAAAGAAAATATACTTTTTCCTGTAAAATCATGCAAAGTATTTCTGGAGATGCCTGAGAATGTAGCAAGTGGACTTGATAAAGGGTACCAGGTAGAAACCATGCTTTCCAGAGATTTTCCACAAAGTATTACAGAATAAAAGTTCTTACATAAGACAGAAGTTCGTTGGATGATGATTGGTTAACACATAGAAATCGGAGAGTCAGGATTAATGGATCTTCATGATCAAGTGTACCTGTTGGAGAACCACAAATATCAGTTGAATGGCATCAGTTATTTACATTCTATACCTATAGCCTGACGGCGGGAACTAAGTGCAATACACATTGGAGGTTGTGGATGACTCTGAGAATCAAAAGGCAGGCTGTTAGTTAATGGAGGGGACAACCAGAAAAGGAGCATTACAAAGGGTTTGAAGTGTTCCTGTGTATGAAACTTAAAGTCAGCATGCTGATGCAGCAAGTAACCATGTTGGTACATTAGGTGGTTTCCTGGGCTGAAAGAGTTGAGTCATCGAGAACTTCGAAGATGGTGAGGCGATTATTCATTGGGGTTTAAATGAATGAGGAGTGAAACCGCTGAAAAATACAAGACACAGAGAACGCTTGAGAGGTAGATACTGCCAAGTTGTTTCCACTCCTGGGTGGAGTCACAAACTCGAGGATATAGTTACCGAATATGGAACATCGATTTCAATCTGAGATGCAGAGCGATGTCTTCTCTCAGAAGGTAGTGGATATCCGGAATTCCATAACGCAGAGAGGTATGGAGGGATACGCGGAGTCGGCAAGAAAGTGGAGTTGTGCCCTGGAGTAGATCAGCCATGGTCATATTAAATGACAGGGCAAGCCTGAGGGGCCCAATAGCCTAATCTTGTTCCTATTTATTCATTTCACATGTTATGCTTTTGGAAAGTAACTGGGTTTTGTTTTTGAAGTTATGTTGTGCAATGTTGCGTTCAGGAAGAGCAGGGGATTTGTTTGAGTTAACCTCGGGTGGGGATGGGGGCTGTATTCCCAGCGTATGTGGGTCTGTGACATGACCCACATTTGGAAACAGGGATTGGGCATTGGGTCGCTTCCTGCCCCAGCCTGCATTTTCCAAATACATTTCCAAAACTACACCTAACCATCGAAGTGATCTCGATCTACCCTTGTATAACAGGTCTGAAGGGCTGAATGGAACATCAGAACACAGGGCTGAGGGACACGAGTGGGCCATTCTGCCCTTTGAAACTACTCCACCAGTAAATAAAGGAGGAAATGCTGGGAAATCTCAGCAGGTCTGGCAGCATCCGTAAGGAGTGAAAACAGCTGACATTTCGAGTCTAACTGACCCTTTGTCAAAGCTAAAAATAAAGGGGAGAACTAGGGAGGTATTTTCCTCATATAAATTTTTCTCCTTTTTTTTATCTTTGACAAAGGGTCAGTTAGACTCGAAACTTCAGCTCTTTTCTGTCCTTACAGATGTTTCCAGATCTGCTCAGATTTTCCAGCATTTTCTCTTTTGGTTTCAGATTCCAGCATCCACAGTAATTTGCCTTTTTTTCCACCTGTAAATAAGTTCGTGGCTCATCTCATTGTAGTCCCAGCTACACTTTTATCTCCATGTACTATTACCCCTGATTCACCATCTATGGACAACCAGACGAAGCCAGCCTCAATATAATATAAAGATTCAGCCATCACAAACTTCTGGGAAAGAGAATTCCCACTTGAATGAATTCCCACTTGGTGTATTTTACTAATTCCTATTCTGACTGAGGTTGGAGGGTGTCACTGTTTCCTTTTCTAGTCCCACTCCTCCACTGCATGCAACAAATTTTAAATGTAACCAGGTTGGTGATATGGCCAATGACAAAGGTCTCAGACTGGATCAGGTTCAGTGATAGGAACTAGTCAGGCAGATTTCTTTAGTCAGCCACAAGTAACTAATAGAACTAACGGATGCGCATGATGGATCTGTGGTTCGCAATGCTACCTCCCATCACCAAGGACCTGGGTTCAATTCCAATCTCGGGCGACGCTCTTTTTGCAGGTACCTCTGTGGGTATCCTCACAATGCTCCAATTTCCTCCCACAGTACAACCTTATGCATTGGATTGTTCATGCTAAATTGCCCACAGTGCGCAGGGATGTATCGGTTAGTCATGGGGAATGCAGGATTACATGGATAGGGTTGGGGGATCAGTTGGGCCGAAGGGCCTGTTTCCACACTGTAATCTAATCTAATCTAATCTAATCTAATCTGGACTTGCTGGATGGGATATCCTGCTTCCACACTGTAGAGATTCTATAAAATGACAAGAAATTTGGACTATACCCAGTGGGTATCTATCTGATCCACTCTCCTCTACGTCTTGTATGTTTCAATAATATAACTTCTCATTCCACGAGTAACCTGTTAAAGCCTCCATAATATAAGGCCCTCATCCCTGGAATACGTGAAGTGAAACATCTCCGAACTGCTTCCACTATAATTATATCCTTTCCCAGATAAGGAGACAAAGAAAAACTAATCTCAAACTCGGGTCTTGAGGTTTATGTTTTGTTTTTTTCAGCATTGTAGGTCTTTCGAACTCTCTTTCCTGCATAGCATTGGAGGCAGAGATATTGAATATTTTTGAGGCACAGACAGAAGTTTCATAAATAACAACGGAGTCGAGGATTATCAGGGATTAGCAGGAATGTGCGGTGTGGGGAAAAAGGTAGACAATGGTACCAAAAGACACGGCTGCAGAACATCCAGGAATATAATGCAAAACTAAATTATAATATTGATAAAATTTTAAGGGGGGATCCAAGATGGCCACGATCTGGAAGGTCTGCTTTGCTATGCTCTGCATCACAGAATGGGCAAAGTGGTGGTCTTACCCACTCCATCCCAGCCATTTACTTACAATTCAACAATAGCAGAGCTATATTTTCCTAATTCCTATCCTGACAAATCCCGTTTTGTCAAGTGGAAATGACAAAACACGGGAAAGAATCGAATCAGTCCCAACATGCGTTGCACCCGTCAGAAGCATCGAGCATGGCCTGAGGCTGTAGCTGCAACCCACTCTACTCGTTCCATGGACCCAGTTACTCACCAGGCCTTGGTCACTGAGTTCACCAATTTATGTGAAATGATTGAAGCCATGATTGAAGAAAAGTTCAGCAGTAAGCTAGAGCCGTTCTCAGCCGTGCTCCAAAAGCATGACTTGAAAGCCTTGGAAACAGAACGGATGAGTTTGAGCACCGAACTGCAGTGGCAGAGACCACAGCTGATTCCTCTAAGGAGCGGATGCTCGCCCTTGAAAAACAGGTCTGCACCTTCACTGAACAAGATCACGACCTCGAGAACAGGGGCAGGATGAAGAATGTTCACATCGTCGGTAATACCCGACTCCATACGCGGGAAAAGGTTCACACTGTCAACCCTATCTAACCCCCTAATCCTCTAAGGAGCGGATGCTCACCCTTGAAAAACAGGTCTGCACCTTCACTGAACAAGATCACGACCTCGAGAACAGGGGCAGGCTGAAGAATGTTCACATCGTCAGTCTGCTGGACCAGACGGCAGGTGGTCAGCCAGTGAGTATTTTTGAGAACTGGCTGCCGTGATTCCTTCACTTCGAAGCTGAAGAGGGTTGGGTGAAGACTGAGACAGTACATCAGGTACTGTCAGCCTCAGACCAGCGCCCTCGCCCTGTCCTTCTGCAGTTACATAGTTATGGGGACAAACAAAGACTGATGGATGCTTCCAGAACCCAGGGAAAAGATCCGATGGCTTTAATTCACGAGAGCTCCAGGATTATGATCTTTCAGGACATTTCAGCGGCGGTGATTCAAGAAAGAAAATATTTTGATAATATCAAGAGAAGAGTAAGGGAACTCTGGATTCAGTATTCCTTACGGTTTCCAGCGGTGCTGCATATTGCTTTGAATGTATCCGTGAACCCGTCTGACTCTCCAGATAAAGCGAAAACTTTGGGGATATTATAAAGTAAGCTGGATGTTTAGGTAATCATGTTTCTCTGTTAAAGAAATTTTGTTTAATTTTTCTGCTAGTAACCAGTGTTAAATTACTAGTAGAGTACTCAATTTTAACTTCTTCATTAATATTACTACTCATTTTCTCTTTCTTTGCTTGTGTCTGGGATGCGGTTCAAGGTGGAGGGAGTTACAAATGTGTTTATGATGAATAAGTGCACACCTAAGGGCACTTCAAGACCGCTCTTTGTTGTTAATTGCTTTGGATACCACATTGGTAGCGGATAGAAGACAAAGTTTTGGGACATGTAAGCGTCCCCAGTGGGCGGGGGTGGTGTGGGGGTAAATTACCCTAACAAGTGTCATTGGCACTTTGAACTCTGTTTCTATCTTTGTTTTTTTATGTGTGTTTAGCTTTGGATAGTTTTGAGAACTGGTTAGTTGTAGTAGTTTTAGTTTGTATAGTTCTTAGGCTGAATGAGTCTTTTTTTCATGTATGATCAGCGATGTGTAATTCGATGTGAAACTCTAGAGTTGAAATGTTGCTTCGGTGTTTTATAGATAATGATGTGCTTAAATGGTGTACCTGGAACATTAATGGGAGCCATCTGCCAGTCAAGAGGAAAATTATACTTTCTAGTCTTAAAAAGGAGAAGGTGAATGTTGTCCTATTGCAGGAGATGCACCTTGAAGACAAGGAACATTTGACGTTACAGCAGAGCGGGATTGATCGGGTTTATTTCTCGTATTTTAATACTAGGAGTCGGGGAGAAGCCATACTGGATAGGAGGAATCTTCCATTTCAATTACTAGATTGTATTAGACACTCACATTAAGATCATAATCCCAAAAGCCTTGAACTTTGGGAAATAATACAGCATTTTAAATGTTTATTGCCCCTCCCCCCAGTGCACCCTCTTAAAATCCTGGTAATTGTATTTTCCTAATTAAGTTTTCTTGCATCGTGGCACATTGTTGTAGAGGAGATTTCAACTCTCTTATGGATCCCACGGTGGGCAGAAGGTTCAACGTTTCCCCAATACCCTCATTATAATGTATACAATTCGTCGATTTGTGTGCAGAACTAGATGTCTGGAGGCAGACCTACCTCACAAGTAGAGATTTTATTTTCTTCTTTAATCCACAGAAATGCCACATGAGGGTTCATCTTTTCCTCATCCCTGCAACAATCTTCGATTCGGTGGCATCCTGCACAATTGGGAATATTACCACAACATACCTGGCCCAGAAGTGGGATAGATGTCACATAAGATTATGTTGGATACAAATGAGGGTCTTATATTTTTGTCAAATCCCACAATTTTGGCAGCTCACATGATGTAATGCATTAATTCGCTTGTCGCTTTTTTTGGCTATAAGATTAATTTTACTACACTGGAGGCCATGCCTATGGGAGGCCTTAAAAATACCTGATGTTGAAGGCAAATCCTGGTTCCCTTTAAAATGTTCATGGGGTGGGGGCACGGG
>NC_057717.1:32897065-32900943 GCF_004010195.1 Chiloscyllium plagiosum
ACCTTTTTTGGATTACCGTGATACAGGCTTATCTGCCACTCTCAGAAGGGCTTTTATACAGCCCTGACGATATTATCTAATGAATCTTATATCCAAAGAGGAAGAATAATGAACATAAAAACGGATATCAGTTAATGCTCTTGAAAAACGAGAGCGATCATTTTGTTACGCTGAGCTGCATTATTTATTCATTATTTATTGTTTATTTTTGTTTTTCTTCTCTCCGTTTAGTGTTTTTAACTTGTTTTGTATGTATATGCACATGCGTGTAATTTTGATCAGTTATTTGAGTTGTGTTGTTAGTGGTTTATTATAATATTAAAAAACCTATTTTTGAATAAAGATATATTTAAAAATATTAAAATACTAAAATTGATAGAATAGAGTCCCAAAGAACTCTCATTAGAGAGACCACTTATGGTGTTTTTTCCTGAGGGTCACCACACCTCGGGTGATGGGGTGACGCTGAGAGACTGTCCCATTCATGGTAACCTCTGTCAGTGTGAGGAACTGAACCTGCGCTGTTGGCCTCCCTCTACATCACAAACCTGCCGTACAACCAACTAATTGGGAGATTGTGTAACTGTTACACACAGAAACAGGCACAGGCAAAGTGCAAGAGAAACATTAATAACAAGGAAAGTGGTACAATTCAGATAACGGTGAAGATAACGGCTGAGGGTAAAAACGTTCGCTGCTCGAAATTCTATTTTATAACAAGGCGTGTTTACAAGCTGTTTTTGGTTTAATATCATTAAGGTGACTCAAGTGAAATAACCAGAATTACTAAGTGTGATTGGATATATAAAACCATAAAATATGTGTAGATTTTTGTTTGGTCTGTGTAAAGCATGCTGACCATTGCATGGAAGTATATAGTTGATGGAATATACCGTTCGGAGAGTGCGTTCCATGGGAAATGCCCTCAAACAGCCGCTTGAAGAAAGCTGGGGTAAAATTGCCTGAGTGCCGTCTGGACTGTGACAGGAACCCCGGGGGTTGAATGACTTAAAATTTCCTGTAACATGGAGCTGAGAAAGTATCAGATCAGCCGGGACCTTATTAAATGCTAGACATGATTGAAGGGCTGAATGACCTCAACATGCTTTGAAATGTGTGTTATTTGGAAAACGTGCATCTCTACTCCTTCCACTTATGTGTTACAGACTGGGGCACTGCCATTTTCGTGAAACTGGGCATTATTTGGAACACTTTCTGGAACATTTCATAATTGGTATTCTCCGGAATATTCTCTGACTGTGTGGGGGATATTGCAAAGGCGAGAGAGAGAGAGAGAGAGGGGGAGAGTGAAGCTGCTGCATGCCGCAGTGAGAGTGGTGGAGCATGAGCCTTGTTCATGCTATAACAGATATACAGTGAGTGTGAGGGAGCAGAGAGAATATGGTGACCCTTACCCTGACAGAGCGGGGAAGGTTATTGGTGCCTGTCCTGTATTGCTGGACATTTCTTCAGGCCGCAGAAACTGTACTGAGCTGGGTGCTGAGCACAGACCATGCTCGGTGGGTCTGGTGGTATGGCCCCCTCTAGGAAGGGAAGGTCCCCCTCTGTACTTGCCCATCCACTATTCCTGATGAAGGGCTTTTGCCCGAAATGTCGATTTCGAAGCTCCTTGGATGCTGCCTGAACTGCTGTGCTCTTCCAGCACCTCTAATCCAGAATCCACGATGCAAACCATGCACTGTCAACAAACCGTGTCATAATTGGCCCTTATCTGCCATGCTCGGAGTAAACTATACAGGGCAGCTCCAAACTGAGGAAGCTCATCCGTGTGCCCCTTGGCTTTTTAAAGATGGCACCAGTGCTAGGGAACACGGACTATCTAGGGACATCCGAGCGACTGTGAGTACCTCCAATCATGATGGGTGGGAGAATCGGGCTGGCATTCAATGAGATGTGGGTTGTGTGGGTAGTATTTAATGAGGTGTGTTCGATAAGATAGCACCAGGAAACTAGCTCAGCTTCGTACAGACAATCCCTCTGTCACGCTCAATGACAATGACACTGAGACAAATGACTGTTTTATACAGCTCAATGAGCCGAAGACTCTGCTGTCCAACACTCCCAGTTACAAAGCTGCAGAACAAATGCTCATTCAAAATTCTCCATCGCCTGAACTCACAGCTATATTCCATTCACTCATAATTCTTCATAATACTAACCCTTGTTGCATGATTCTATCGAAATGTCTTCATATCAGCATTCTGAAACCTGTGAACAAATCTTTCCATGACATTTTATCTCAGTCTGTCCCTCTCTGCCTCTTTCCCGAAGCACACGTATTTACAGTCATACGTTTCTACTGCATGGAAACAGGCCCTTCGGCCCAATGGTACATGCCGACCAAAATGTGTACCACACTCACCCCATTTCCCTGCCCTTGCTCCTTTCCTATCCATGTATTTATCTAAATACCTTTTTAATATTGTTATTCTTACCACCTCAACCACTTCCACTGGCAGCTCAGTCCATATGCAAAACACAGTTTGTGTAAAAAAGTTGACCCAAAGGTTCCTTTTTATTTTTGTTCTCTCCAAACATTAATGGATGTCCACTAGTCCTTGGTTCCCCAACCTTGCAAAAAAATTTGAAATATTCACCCTATGCATGGTTTTCATGACTTGATAAGAGCTACACTTCCATATAAACCCCCTCAGTTTTCTACGCTGTAAAGAAATATGTTCTAACATGTCCAACTTCTCCGTATAACTCAGGCCCTTTAGCCCAGGAAACATCTTTGTAAATTCTTTCTACATTCTTTTTTGTTCAATAATATTCTTTCTAGAGCAAGGTGAACAAAACTGAACACAATACTCCAACTGCAGCCTTACCAACATCCCGTACAACTGCAACATAACGTCCCAACTTCTATACTCAATGCTCTGATGTAGGTCAGTGTGCCAACAGCCTTCTTCACTGTCCTGTGTATCTGCGACTCAAATTCAGACAACCGTGCACCTGACCTCCAACGTCCTTTTGTTCCACGACACGCCTTAAGACCCTCTCATTCACCATTAAATTCCCACCTGAATTTGACTTTCCAAAATGAAAGATGTCGCACTTATCTATATTCAACTCCATTTGCTATTTCTCAGCCCACCTCCCCAGCTGATCAAGGTACTGCTGCAATTTCTGATAATGTTCCTCACTGTAAACGATGCCTCCTATTTTAGTGCCATCTGCAAACTTACTAACATGCATTGTGCACTCTCGTCTAAATCATTGATCTTGATAACACACAGCAATGGGGACAGTACCGAACCCTGAGGCACTTCACTAGTCACAGGCCTCCAATCCGACAAGCATACCTCCACCATAGCCATTTGCTTCATAACGTCAAACCAATTGCGTCGCCAAATTGCTAGTTTACCTTGGAGACCGTGCGATCTAACCTTCTAGAGCGGCCTTTCATGTGGAATCTTACCAATAGCATTACTGAAATCCGTATAGATTATGTCCACCGCCCTGCCCTCCTGGTTACTTCCTCAAAAAACAAAATTTGTAAGACATGATCTGCCACGCACAAAGCTATGTTGACTGCTCCAAGTCAAACTTTGTCTTTCCAAATGCATGCATATCTTTTATCTCAGAATCTTCTCAAGTGGTTTACCGAAAACAGATGTGAAGCTTACTGGTCTATATTTCCCAGGCATTTATTTGCAGTCGTTCTTGAAGAAGGGCACTACATTTGTTACCGCCCAGTCTTCCGGGACTTTGGCCCCTGAACTGTCTTCTCTCGCCTCTTGAAGTGCTCTTGGATATATCTGGTCAGGACCAAGGGATTTATCTGACTTTAATATTTCTAATATGTCCAAGAGCATCTCTACTGTGATATGGACGGTACCAAGATATGACAATTA
>NC_057717.1:32901443-32907058 GCF_004010195.1 Chiloscyllium plagiosum
AGAGCATGTACCTGTGTTTGTGAACATTGGCGAGTTGAATGGAAAAACAGTGTATTTTTCTGGAGGCAATATAAATCTTGAAATATTTTAAAACTAAACGCGTTTAGAAAAAGCAACGTTTTTCTACAGTTTACACATTAATGATGAGACCACTTTCACTTTATAAGTGTGTCTCCTTATTATTGAGCCTTTGAGTAAGGAGAAAAGCTGCTCTCTGTTCACCCTGTCCATACCCCTTATGCTGTTAAACACCTCCATTAGGAGCACCACGGAACCTCTTCATTGGTTAAAAGTAAAATCCAATAAATCGAGTCTCCCTTCAGTTTGAGTACTCTCTTGTCTTGTTACTTCTGAAATGTATCACATTTATCAGTGTAAAATTTCATCAACGATTGATCTGAACCATAGGTTTATACCCTCCTGTACCTTCACACGTTCTTCCTGACTGTGACCACCATCTCATCTTTGTGTCATCCACAACATTATTTATCGTTTCCCCCAATATCCATCACTTCTATTCTTCTCATCATCTTTTATGAAGTTTACTATTTAGCCTTGATTTTCTTCAGATGTAGTTCACAGGAAAAGAACTGAGAAATGCATTCTCTTGATTTTTTCCTATTTCGATTAATTTACAGCGTGATGCAGTTGAGGTTTTTTCTTATGAGAGAGCCACACATTTTATTTTGGACATGGAGCTGAATTCCCTTGTTATACTATGCGCCTTTGTATATTTTATTCAAAAGGCTTGTACGTAATTAATATTGGATTTGGTTTAGATGGTTTTCACTGCAGCATTTGTGTTTTACATGGACCTGGGTAATGTTCGTTGTATCGTTCCCTGCAACAGTCAGAGCTGAAGGAACTTTCTGTCTGTTCGATGGACACAGATTCATAATTTTGTTTGAAAGAGCTATAGAGATGATGATAAAGATTCAATTAAATTCTATATATAGACTCACAGCAGGAGATTAAATTATATCGCCAAGTCACCTTAAATTGGAAACAAATTATTAAAATATATGCCCACTTTTCTTCATATTGTAAAAACAGGTCCAAAAAATGTTCTTAGAGCAGCATGAATCTTACAGCTGCTCCTGGGATTGCAGGCAGTCAAATATTTAATGTAGTCTTTTTTTGCAGTTGATATAGTTATCATAGTTTATTAATTTAACATTTTTTTCTGTTTTGTTTTATTAACATTCAAAAGCAAACAAAAGAACAGCAAAGCAACTCACGATTTTCTTTCAAACTAATATCTTAATAAAAATCTTTTTAAGGTTGGTTTACAAAAAAAAGAAATGTCTATTTATGATTTTTAAAAAAACTGATTACTTTCTCAAAACAAAAAAATGTTTGCAGTGTAACAAAAGAAACATTTTAAAACATAAATAGACAGATAGATGGATGTCTGTCTGGAAAGATAGGAATGTGGTTCAAACCTCTCTTGTGGCTATTCCTCTATCAAAATGATTTTCAGTTTTTATAACTGCTGAAGGGGTCTGTCACTCTGAGGAAAATGGAAGAGCCATCAGTTATTGGACACTTGGAATGATTCTTACGTTTGGCCGCGTTTGAGAAGATTTTGAAGAATTATTGCTACAGTGGATGCTTCTGTCAGGGGCAACAACAGAAGGTTCCAAGGCAGTGGCCATGGATTTATGATTGTGTGTTGCTTTCCTTGTGCTAGGATTAAGAACGCCTCTAAACGTTTCAAGCACATTGTTAAAGCTGAGATTGAGTAGCCAGAAATTATTGTACATATTGGTAGGAATGATATTTTAGGGAAAGATTAAAGCAGTACAGAATTAATTTAAGAGGGGAGGTCAAAGATTAAAAATAAAACCTTAAAAGTAGTAGTTTCTGGTTTACTCCCAATGCCAACCCCAACCGGGAACGAACAAAATGTAAAGGAGAAAAAACAATGGCTGAAGAACTGCTATGTTGTTGAGGGATTTAGATATTTGGGTAAAATGAATCTACTTTAGAATAGAACAGAGCTGTTCAGAAAGCATTGGTCTAATATAAACTGGAAAACAACCAATATCTTAGAAGGGAGATTTGTTCATTCTATGTCGAGAGACTTTATATTGATAGAGACAACAAGGGGGATATTCCAAGTAGCATAACAAATGGTAGGATGGATGGAGAAGTTTATGAATGTGAGGAGAGCATGGCAATTAGAAAAGAAAGACGAGTGAGTCAAGAGTATATAGTAATTCTGAAGCACTCAATTGCATTTATTCCAATGTAAGGGGTCTGACAGGGAAGGCTGATGAACTCAGAGCATGTTGAAGAACATGGGATTGGGACATCGTACTTATTACAGGAAGTTGGTGGAGAGATGTTCAATTCAAGAGTGTAGTGCTGGGAAAGCATAGCAGGACAGGCAGCATGTGAGAAGCAGGAAATTCGACGTTTTGGCAAAAAGCCCCTCATCTGGAATGAGCTGATGAAGGAATTTTGCCTGAAACAGCGATTTTCCTGCTCATCAGATGTTGCCTGACCTGCTGTGCATTTTTAGCCCCACAGTCTCGACTCTAATCTCCAGCATCTGCAGTCCTCACTTTCGCCTGAGAGATGTTCAAGACTGACAATTCAATGTTTCAGGTGATAAGTGTCATAGAAAGGATATAAAATTCATGTGGTTGGTTTTGAGATGGTGGTCTGCCGTTTTTGATTAATGAATAAATTAATGCTGCAACTGGGAAAGATATTTCTGAAAAATCATCCAGTAAAAATATACGGGTAGTATTAAAAATAAGAAAGTAAAGATCTGTTTGAAGAGATTGCACTAAATGCTCATTTGTGACAAACCGTCCAATGAAAATATATTTGTAGAAATTAAAAAGAAGTAAGGAAAGAGCACCTCAATGGTATTGTACCGAATGCTCTCCAACAGAAAGAAAGAAATTGAGAAACAAACATGTAGGGCAATCTCGGATATATGTAAGCGTAATAAGGTTGTAATAATGGGGGATTTTAATTTTCTTAAAATTGATTGGGACTACCACAGCGTTAAAGGGTTGGATGGTGAAGAATTTGTCAAACGTTTTCACGAAAGTTTTCTTCATCAATATTTGGATGATCCTAACAGAGAAGGAGCAAAACTAGGTCTTCTTTTGTGCAATAGTCAAGGCAGGTGACTTAAGTAAATGTGAGTGAATATTTTGGGTATTGCAATATAGCTCTATTAGTTTATAAAGGTTATAGAAAAGAGTAGACCTGTCATTTTTTTTTAACTGTAGTATCATAAATTTTAATGGCATGGAACAAGGACATTCCAAACTTGATTGGAGTAGACTGTTAGAAGGTAAAACGATATCTGAAAAGTGGGAGGCATTCAGCAGTGTGACGACGAGAGTTGAGAGACATTATGTTAACAAGGGACAACTACAGTTATTGAAGTTTTATTCAAGCATCAAAGAAAATCTTACTTCAGATATAGACAACTTTATTAAATTGGATCTCTGAATCAATATAAAGAGTATTTGGCATTATTTCGAGAGAAATCAGGAAAGCAAGAAGGAGATATGAGATAGCATGGCAGAAAAGTTTAAGGACAATCCAAAGGTATTGTGCAACTACAGTAAGAGCAAGAGGGTAACCACCCAAAGGGTAAGGCTGTCAAAGATCATGAAGGCTATCCATGTTTTGAACCCAGGAGATGGCGAATAAAATCCCATTCCTGTTTCACTAAACAGCAATAATCACACAAAATTGGATGCACAGCACATTCATCCAGCTTAAACTCTATCAGCTATTTGTTAGCCTATTGGCCCATTTGATCAAGATCCTTTTGTAATCTTAGAAAACCTTCTTCACTGTCCACTGTGCCACCAGTTTTGCTGTCATCTGCAAACGTACTAACCATGCCTTCCATATTCTCACACAAATCATTTACATAAATGACAAACAATGAAAATCCAGAACCAAACTCTGTGGGACACTCTGGGTACAAGCCTTCAGTCTGAAAAACAACCGCCCACCATTACTCTCTGTCTCCTGCTATTGCACCAATCGAAATTGATAAAGAGAAACCATATAGTTCTGGCAGTATTTGAGTCCAATACGACTTGTTCAGAACAGGTTCATAGAAGACTCGATATGTTAACTCTATGTCGCTGCCCAGAGCCTGAATCATCTATTGCATTTATCCATCATATTTCATTTGTATTTCAGATTTTTACTATCTCTAATATTCTTCTTTTTCTTTGATTGGTCTAGATGCTGGACTCGGTTATATTTGGACCATATGTTTCATTCCTGTTCCCATCACTTGTGCCAGTGACGCATGTATTACAGTAGACTCTGTTTCCTCTTTAAGTTCTGCAAATAAATGCGCGGATCTCATCAAAGTGATTTTCATTTAAAAGGCCTTTTAGGGACAGCTGCACTCGATGAAAAAACAGAAATAGCTTATTAATTATGACATGGTCTGTGCGTTTTATGACTAAAATTGTCTCTGAATATTTTCAATGTATTTCTCTGAATAATTTCAGCAAATATGGTTGTCATGTAGCTCATCATATCTGTACCAGCTCGGTATGAGCTGTATCCTCACTCTGACTCTGCTGTAACTCATTGTAACTCAATATATTTTATTATCTGTGTCTGCTTTTATTTCTGAATATCCCATCCAGGTGTAAACAATCTCGACAACCTGTATAACCTGTGATAAAACAGTCTCTATATAAAATATAATTGTGTACATCACATTTAAAGTTGTCCTGTTCTGTTCACATTATCGTTCAACATTCCATGTGCCGAAAGTCATCCGTTTTCTTGCTCTGCATTTCATTTCATTCCATTTGTCAGAAAGAGTAATGGTTGAATACTCGTGACTGGGAGATATTGTTGCACTCCCCTCAGGTCTCCTCAGCCATTGGCCACAGTCCTTTCTGTCTCATAGCCATTATCATATTCATTCCATCCCATACTCATTAATTCATGACTTTTAATGAACAAGGTTTTTGTACCTTGTTATGGACCAAGCCCGACCCCTCAAAACATTTTGAAGCACATAGCCCAGACCGTAATGTTGTAATTTGTTGAAGGGAAGTGTATCGTGGATATTCCCAGAGTGAATTAGCTGGTCCGGCTGCCGACTTTTAAACAAACAGAATGTATTTGCAAAAATAAGGAATGAAACACAACGAACAGAAAATACCTTACCTGAATAATCCATCCTATCTGAACCTGACAGGCTACCTCGAATTAATAATGCTGATCCAAATTACTTACAACAATCCCAATAAACAAGCACCTGAGCACAAAAAAGTAAAATTAAATAATAAAATTACAGGTTAAGGAGTCAGAGGTCTGAAGGAGGGGGAGAGCATCCAGTTTCAACAGTGAACCTGACTCAGCTAACCCTCGAACTGAACTGACCTGAGCAGCTGGAGAGCTGGTCACATCCCCTTGATTTCAACAGTTTTCTTTTTGATAGAGACGTGAAAGCCTTCTGTCCGAAGCATTATCTGTTAGGTAAAAAACAAAACCCCCAATGAAGCTTTCAAAATTGAGACATGTTGGAACTTTGGGTTGGTTAGAACCTCTCTGAAAACAGTTCAAGAACAACATAACCTTGTAAAGAGACCATCTTTGTGACAACT
>NC_057717.1:32908980-32923959 GCF_004010195.1 Chiloscyllium plagiosum
AGTGAGTGGAGCAGTCACATTGCGAAAATGAGGCACAAAACGTCGATAAAATCTACACAATTCCAGGGACCAGAGTACTGCTCCTTTTGTCAACAGTATGGGAAATACTCCAATTACCTTCACTTTTACATTCCATGATACCGTTTATCTTATGTCCAATAGAGTGGCCCAGGGAGGTGATTTTTGCTTTGTCAAATTCACTTTTTGCTCGGTTTATCACCAAGCCTTCCTTCTGAAGTCAATCGAACAAATCCAATAAATGCTGTAAATGTTCCTTCCATGACTGACAAAACATCACCAGGTCATCAATGTGCACGACACATTAGATAATCCGGTAATTTATTTGTTACCCCTGAAATGCGGCCGGCAAGTTTTCCATACCAAATGTAAGTTGCTTGTCCCACATTTTCAACACAGTCTTCCCACCGTGTAACTGGGCACAAATCAATTATTTTAACTACATTGACTTTACGATAGTCCACACGTAACCATTGGGTAGAATTTGGCTTTGGCACCATGACGATGGGTGAGTTCCAATCACTGTAATGCACGTTGACTATGTCATCTTACAGCATGCATTCAATCCCCTTCTGAACCTGTGCCAGCTTTAGAGGATTATGCCTGTAAGGATGTTGCTCACTCATAACATCATCTCCAATGCACGATTATGCACAATTGGGCTAGTACTTCCAGGTTAATTTCTGCTTATCTCCCCATGTGACAGTAATAACTCTTTATGTCATTTCAATTTTTCTCAAAGAGGTAACTCAATAATTTATCCCAATTTTAGAAAACTACCTCATTGTCCACTTTATTTAAGGAATGCCATAATCATTAACACCTTCTATTCTTGTTTTACTTCCCTGTGAAAATATCTTTTGAGCATATTCACATTACATAAATTGTGAGATGTCTTTCTGTCTGGAGTCCTTATCAAGCAGTTACCCCCACTCTTTCTATTTGTAAGGTTCACTAAACCTTGTTTTTCAAGGTTCACCTATCACTGGACGTAACAGTAATAAATTATCTCCGATAGCAAAATTGCAAATTTTTAATTTCCTGTCCAATTCCCGTTTTATTGCATGCTGCCATACTTTAATGCTGTCTAGTCAACTCGCCAACGGTATTAATCGTTCCCTGAAATTTGAGACATAGTCCAAAAGTGTGACCTTTGAATTCTGATTTACTACTTTCTCCTTAATCAATTGTAATGGCCCAAAAACTAATTCAAATGGATTGAATTTGCTCCGTTAATTTGGTGCATCCCTGATCACAAAAAGTGCAAGTGGATTTTCCTTGACCTAATCATCTGGATAATCCTGATCATAAGCCCTCAACATGGTCTTTAATGTTTGATATCACCTTTCTAGCTCTCCGTGCAATTTTGGATGATACGCAGTAGATTAGAATTTCTTTATTGCAAACACACTGTCGTGAATAATTTTTACGTGAAGTTTGAACCCTTGATCTCACTGTAGTTGTATTGTTGGTCTATATCTATTTAGAAAAAAAGATTTGTTCCTTTGCAATTCTTTTAGGTGTTATATGGCATCTTGAGGTGGCCTCTGTAAATCTAGTCGATGCATCCATTATTGTTAACAAATACTGGTGCCCACTTTTTTTTTGAGGTCGGCAACCTAGACAATCAATTAAGACTCTTGTAAAAAGTTCCTCAAATATCAGAATAGTTGAAAAAATGTGCAGTTTTTATTATCGCTTGTGTTTTTCCAATTACCTGACATGTATGGCACATCTGGTAAAATTCAACTACATCCTTTTGCAGTCCAGAACAGTAAAATGTCTCTGTATTTCAGCCTATGTTTTCCTCACTCCAAAATGACTTCTAGTTGGTAGCTCACGCACGATTCGCATCACATCCATTCTATACCCCATTGGCAAAACGATTTGATGAATCTCTTCCCATTTCTCATCTCCTTGAGTATGTGATAGTCTCCATATCCTTATCTGGACAGCATTTTTAAGGTAATGACACGGAGGGATACATTCAAAATTCCTAACATAAATGCTTTTTGATACAACTGGTTTGAACTTTTATCTTTCTGCTGTTACTCAATTAGTTTAGCTGAACTAAAAATAGTTGCATGATCATCTACTTGCTCCTATTTTTTTCTCAACTATCTAAAGGAACAAAGTCTCTGTTAATGCCACTTAAGCTTCCTTATCTTTACATTTCTGATATTGCCTGTTTCAACTGGTGACACTGGGACCTTGTTACCCCATAATCAGGAAAGTTTCCAGGATAAGACCCCTGCATTGCTTCAGTTGCCTGCGACTCCACTGGTTTTTCAACCAGAGTTGGCAGTACTCCTATCAGTGTATCAGCATTTTTTTTGCGTAAGGACAAATTGTATTGCTGTAACTGAGAGTTTGTCCAACACCTCTACCACAATTCCTCCACACTTTTCTGGACACGTTATCCTCGCTTTACAAAATGTTGCACTTTTTGTCTCAATATGAATTCCCTTTAGCACTATCTTTTCTGGAAATAGTTCTTCAGGAGTACATATCTCCTCATCTTTCAGCATCACAGTCTGAGAGGATACTGTGTCCCTTAAAATTGCATCCTCTTTACCTGCCCTATGTGAATAAACTTTCCCTTTGCAGGTATATTTTCTAAGCAGATCTGGCACTTCCTCCTTAACAAACCTCCGATCAGTTTGCACACTCTGATGCAGCTTTCTAGCTTCCACTGTGCTTTCCGTACCACTCCAAAAGAACTCCCAGGCTTATCCCGTTTTCCTGCATCTGTGTTTTTTTTTCTGAACCCACCAACACAGTGCTTTCATGTGTCCTAATTTGTTGCAATGAAAACACCAGAGCTTTTTTAACTTCTTTGTCTCCTTCAAGTATTTCCTTTCTGCCCTGCGGAAAGTTATCATTAAGATCTTCACCGAGATTATGGACTGAAATTGATTCTGGAAGCCAAAACAAGTTTGATAATCATTAATCACTAGTCATAATCATCAACCACTTCAGCTGCCAGCCTTGCCGTTTTAACTCTCTGCTCTTCCAAATGAGTTCGCACTATGTCAGGCAGTGAATTTTTAACCTCCTCCAAATTAATTGTTTCTCGAAGAGCATCGTAGGTTTGCTCTCTTTTTAAAGCTCTTATCCATCGATCAAAATTATTTTGTTTGATCATTTCAAACTCAATATAAGTTCGACCAGGATCCCTCCTTAAACTCCTGAAACGTTTTCTGTCGGCTTCTGCCACAAACTCCATATGCACATGTCCCTTCCACATACTCCCTAGATCCCTCCTCTGATAGTGTTGTGAATACATCACTAGCTCTACCTACAAATTTTGTTTGGGTCAACAAAACCCACATGGTCACTGGACTGAAAATGTTTAGCCAGTTTATCTAAGTGTCGATGTTTGAAGCTCAAATGCTCTACATTTTCCTTTCTCTCCTGCTAAAGCTATTTGTTATTTTTCTCTTTCCTCTGTTAAACCTATTCGTTCTCTTTCTTCCTCTTCTAATGTTAGTCGTAGCTCAAACTGCTTCATTTCTGCTTCTAACTCAAGCTGCTTCATTTGCGATTGAAGCTTATTCATCTCCACAGATCCTGATGGAGTTTCCAACAAATTGGAATGCTGAGCTACTGCTGCAATCATCTCATCTTTCCTAACATTAGGAGGTAGCTTCAACTCCCTTCGTCGACTAATTATCGCTGCTTGGACTTATGTGCATTTTGTAAAACCCCCAATGCCACTTTATCTAACTCCAAATCAAGCTTGATTTCTGCAAGAACCAATAGTATCTGAAGATCTATTTACTCACCAAATCAACATGCCAAATAAGAAACACGAACACCTGCCACTCGCTATCTAAATGCTGGAATGAATTTCAAAAATGTAAGTCACACTGTTTTGAAGACAATACAGTGTATTAAGGTGTTTGTGAGTTAATATAAAACAGTATTCAATGGTATTGTGTGTTGAAGATTCAACATTGTCTTACTAGAGCACCGAGAGGAATGTCCAGACAGATCCGCACTTCCTGTGTATGGTCAGGACAAATATGCCGACTGAGAATCTGTTGCTTGGCGCCTGTTCTAGTCGAGGAGAAATCAGCATGGTAACAACATCTGGGATTGTTTTTTTTTGTGGGTGTTCATGGTGGAGCGTTCAGACGGTTATAGTATTGCAAATGGACAACACAGCAGAAGCATCTAACCTGCGATAATAAAACATCCATCATTGTCTCTCACAACTTACTTCACGACAGTAATTACTGATGGGAGATGTGACCATAGCCAGCGATTTCAACATTAAATACAATCCAATTGTTATTGTGAACTGAAGTAGCATACTGAAAGGAGTTAACTGGATCTGTTTGTTCAGTGACTGTGACTGATATCAGTCTCCATGAATCTTAATCGTGGCAATGGATGGTTTTCCTTTTTTATTTGTAAATGGCTTCTTGCAATGATTTATCCCATTATAGCTCCAACACTAACGGAGATCAGCTGTTGCAAAGACAGGGAGAGGCGAGATCAGATTCTGAGAACCATAGACTGGAGCGTTCCAACAATGGACCAGAATCTGAGAACAGTAGACTGGAATATTGCAACAATGGGTCAGAATCTGAGAGCATTAGAATGGAATGTCGCACCAATCGTTCAGAATCTAAGAAAAGTATACTGGAATGCTGCAACAATGGACAGGAGTTTATCCTGGGGTCTTTTGTATCTTTCCTGGTATTGGCACATATTACCGAATCGGATATACGGTGTACTGCTGATTATTCAGGCTGGTTACTATCCCATGCTCGCTATTGTTGGTGTTCCTGGTATGTCTCCCCATCTCTATCGACTTATTAATCCCATAAGCCATAGTGAACTTCAGTGCTTTTTCTGTTAATATATTTAGAAAAGACAGAAAACATTGTCCTCAGTTTCAAATGCAAATCCATTCATTCTCCACAAATTTCAGAACCGCCCACACCCCCGCCCTCACAAACATCTGAGAACAAGACTGTTCACAATCCCGAAGTACCTATTTGCACTGAATTGATTGGTCTTCTCTCCATCACCAAAGCTACCCACTACCAACTCCATGATATCCGCACACCCCATCTAGACGTCAGTGCGAGTGTTAAATAAACCAATATCTATACCTAGGACACGTAATTCAGGGGCTCAGGTTACTAAACGAGAGACACTGTTTGAAATCCTTTCTCAGAAGATGACAGAATTTAAATTCAAATGACAGGAACTGGAAATAAGAGCGAATTTTACTAATATAATCCCACCAGCACTTTGTCAATAAGTTTATTTATTTCACTGTTGTCCGTTGGTAAGGAAATCTAGCATTATTACCTGGTCTGGCTTAAGACTGACGTCAGACCCACTGCCTTAAGTAATGGCCTCTCAGTAAAAGGCATTTATTGAGGTCAACAAATGCTGCCCTTGCCAGTGATGCAGACATTCAATGTAATAACAACATAAACGGTTAAAAAAAAAACAAAGAATGATGCTAGAGATCAGAAACAAAAATAACGAGAAAGTGCCAGTGAAATTGAACAGATTTGGCAGCTTCAGGTCGAGAGAAAAATAGAAGTGACATTTCGAGTCCAATCGCCATATATCAGAACTGAACGCAGCTGGAAAATAGAGTGTTTGATGTTGGTGACAGGGATGTCTATTGTTATGGGGAGAAGGAGTGAGTTGATTAGACAGAGAAAGAGAGAGATAGAGAGAAAGAAACAAACAGAGGGATTATTGATGATCAGCTGGAATGGAAATAAAAATTCAGATTAATCTTATTTATTTTTCTCCTGTTCCCATATTCCTGAAATTCATGCCCATGTAAGGTGTACATCAAAGTACCGGTTTGAAGTGAGTTATGTCCCTTTGTCTCTCTTTCTTGAATGTGATCATCTTTTTTTATTCATTAATGGGATGCTGGCCCAGTATTTAATTCCCTTTCCTCATTGTCCTTGAAAATGTGTTGGTGAGCTGCCTTCCTGACCCACTGAAGTCCGTGGGCTGTACGTAGTCAGTGCTGAGGTCCGCCCGGTTTCGTTTCTTTAAGAATTTGTAGTGAGTAATATAACTGACTTGACCATTTCAAACTGCAACTTTGTGTTAACCACAGTGCTGTGAATCTGGAGTCATATGCAAGTCCGACCAGATGAAGATAGTAGTTTTCATTCCCTGAAGGGCATGATTGTGCCAGGTAGGAAAACCATAATGGTTTTATTTGATTTTCAATTCCTGATATTTTATTGAATGCAAATTCCAACATTTGCCATGGTGGGATTCGAACCCAGGGTCTCAGTCATCACCTGGGTCCCTGCGTTAATAATTTCAGAGATAATACAGCGAGGCCATCATCTCCTCAGCATTTCTAACCATCTCCAATGGCAATAGTGGTGTTGCTGTTGGCGCGGCTGTGATTAAAAAGCAACAAAATGATTTGGCAAAATATGCCATCTTCAGTTTGTATTTATGAGAAGGCGAGATGATGGGAAGTGCTCTTGGTGAAAAGGAGCTGGATGTCCTTGGTCATGAGCTACTGACAGAATTCATAGGAACAGTAAGTCATCTGCACAGTAAATGTATAGTGTCCTTCATTGCAAAATAATGAAAGTATAAGAGTGAAGACACCTAACTGAAGTTATAGAGTGATATTGAGATAGAACTTGGGGCGCTGTGAACAGATTTTCTCTCCTTTATGAGGAATGATCTCCTTGCCACATTGAGACAGAGTAAAGCTGTTACACTAAATTAATCCCTGCGGTGAATTTACCACGAGGAGAGTGTGAAGGAAATGAGTGTTTAATTTGTAATGTGACAAAAGAATAAAAAGTGATTGCAAGAAAACTTGAGCGTTATAGACCAACGTTCAATATTTTCAAAACAAACCATCGATATCGTGAAATATTACGTGTTTTCCACAATATATATTTTCACATTTGGACAAATATATGATAGGAAAGGTTTAGAAGGATATGGGCCAAGTGCATGAAATGGAGTTAGCATGGATGGACATTTTAGTCGGAATGGACCATTTTGGGCTAAAGGGCCTGTTGAACTCTATGGCTATGAGATGGTTTACATATCTCTGTGGAACAACCATGTTAGTTGAGAGAGAGCTCCAGGTTCCGAACAAACTCTCACGTCTGAAGAAACAGTTGGAGTGAGACCCTGCACTCAGTATCATGTTGTCACAAACCTGTCTGCAGCCACACTCTGACAGATTGGCCATTCTCAAAAGCTTCTGACGGCCATGCAGAAGACTAGCCTGTTTTCTCGGAAATGGAACATGCCTCCTTGAGACGTGGCACAAACCATCCGCTGTGCCCCCTTACCATCAGCAAACCACGTTAATTTAACACGCGTGAAACATTAGCAATGGAACCAGGATGCACAGCATGGAGCAGACTGTCTATGCAGCCTATGCTTCATTAGTTTGTCGTGTTGCAGTATCAATGACATACTACTATTTCAGTGTAACAGTTTGGAGGGGCTGAATGGCCTCTTCTGTTCGTGTGTCAGTGTGTCGAGGGGCTGAACGCCCTCTTCCTCGTTCCAGGGAAGAGCTTCATTATTGGGTGACCCGTGTTAGCTGCTTACCAGCGTGTTCTGCTGACGAGATTCCTTATCTTCCTCTGTAACAATAGACAAACAGGAGGCTGGAAGAAACAGCAAGCCAGGCAGCATCAGGAGGTGGAGAAGTCAACATTTCAAGTATACCTGTTCTTCAGAACTGCAGGTGTGGGTAGGGGGAGCTGCAGATAAAGAGGGGAGTGAGCGGTTGGGATGGGGAAAACAGCACGATGGTGAGGTAGGGGATAGGTGGACACAAGTGGTGGGTGCAAGCCAGTTGTTTGATGGGAAGGATGAATCCAGTTGGGAGCTGGAAGGCGGGGTCATTTGGTGGACTGGAAGGGAGGAGACGGGGGTGGAAAGGGAGGAGGGCCATGGCTGAGAAGTCTATTTCAATTTGGAGAATTCAATGTTGAGTCCTCCAGGCTGCAGGCTACCCAGGCAGAAGATAACATGTTGTTCCTTCAATTTGCTGTCTGACACAATGTGGCAATAGAGGAGGCCAAGAATGGTCATGTTGGAAAGGGATTGTGAAGGGGAAATGAAATGGTTGGTGACTGGGAGCTCAGGTCAGTCCCTTTGGGCCTGGTTGTGATGCTCGGTGAAATGTGCCTTTAGTTTAAGTTGCTCTTCCCGATGTAGAGCAGACTACATCAGGAGCACCTGATGCAGTAAACTAGGTTGAAGGAGAGGCAGGTGACCTGGTTTCACCTGGAAGGACTGTTTGGGGCCTTGGATGAGGTGAGGGAGGTGTGTGCCAGCAGGCAATGCATTTCTTTCCTCTTCAGGGTCAGTTGCCAGTGGGAATTGGCGGGTTTGGTGGGGATTGTGGCACGAAACAAAATTAGTGAAGGGATTGGTCCTTGTGGAAGATGTGCCTGGTGATGGGATCCAACCTAGTTTACTGTATCTGGCAATCCTGATGTGATCTTCTCTATGTCAGAGAGATTAAATGTAAACTGAGGGGAATATTTTGCAGAGCATCTCAGCCGGGCCTGTAAGGGCTGATCTGACTCTCAGTCACAGCCTATTTCAATTCCCCCTCCCACTCCCATTCTGACAAGACCATCCTTGACCTTCTCCATTGCCACAACGAACCAAAGCACAAACTAGAGGAACAACACTTTATATTCCACCAATGTAGCCTACTGACCGGGGAACTCAACAATGAGTTCTCCAATTTCTAGTAACCTCCCTTCCAATCCCCCGACTCCCTACCCAGCCCCTTCTCCTTCCATTTCTCTGCACCTCATCTTCCAGCTGTGAAATCGATTCATTCCTCCCATTGACCAAACCGGTGGTACCCTCTACCTGTGTTCGCCACCTCACCACGCCGCCTCCTCCTACTCCTCCACCTCGCCTCTTTATCTGTACACACCCTTATCCCCACTCCCAGTCATGAAGAAAGCTTATACCCAACGTGTGGACTTCTTTTCCTGATGCTCCCTGGCTTGTTGTGTTCTTCCAGCCACCTACATTCCAACATTTATGTAGATTTTTAAAAAAATCTCTTCTTGTGCAATAGGTAAGAGAGAGTGAACGGGCTGTGCCTTTCTTATCCAAAAGCTTCGATGGGCTGAATGGCGTTCTCACATTCATGTGAAACCACCTTCAGATGCTGAATGAGCTCCACGTTTTTAGTCCTGTGGAAATGTTCAGGGTCTAGCAGTGCTGTTACATGAATGTTACCTACACGTTAACAGCACGAGCTTGAATGTTCTCCAGGTTTTGATGCTTTCAGCGATCTTTTCTGAGCATCTTCACTTCTGATCGAATGACGGAGGGTAAGACATTGCTGAAGCAGCTGAAGATGTTTGTGCCGAAGAAACTACCCTGAGGATCGCCCACAGAGATATCCAGGGACTGAGAGGATTATTCTCCACCAGCCACATGGTGTCCTGAATGGGCCAACCACTTGAGAGTTTACAATGATTGTCATTAAGTGCAGTTTTATTCCGCCTCCTTGACATCTTGTTCAGTCACGTCCTGCTGTTATGTCGGAGCCAGTCACTCTGACGCTGTGTTCCTTTATCTTATTCACGTCAAAAGCCAAGGTAAATATATGGGGACTGTTTCCTTCTCTCAGAGGGTAGTGACTGTTGGGGCCTCTCTATCCCAGACAGCTACATCTCTGAATGTTTGTGGGAACAGAGTGGTGTTAATGGATTTTGACACATCAGGGATTTGAGGGCGACAAAGAATTGGGCATGAAAGAGAAATTGCCGTCAACAGAGGTCAGCCCTGATCTTATTGAAGGTCAGGGCTTGATATTATTACAATAAACCTCATAGTCCAGTCACTTTGTTGCCTCTTCCATTTCCTGTGGTACTGGCTTCAAGTAGCTGAATAGGCGGATACTGTTGCTGCATGATCTAAACTGGGTCTAGTTCTATATACTGGAGGAGCTGATTGGTCTCCTCCTGTAAATGTATATCATGGTCCAGGGGTTGAAAAGCCTCATCCTGTTCTGGTGTAACTGAAATCCATGTAGACCAAATCGACCACCCTTGGTGAATGTTATCACTGCAGATGCTGGTGATCAGATTTGAAAATTATGGCACTGGAAAAGCCCAGCTGGTCAGCCAGCTTCCGAGAAGCAGGAGTATCGATGCCTTGGACATTCCTGATGATAGGCTTGTGCCCAAAACGTCGATTCTCCTGCCCCTCGAATGCTACCTGACCTGCTGTGCTTTTCCAGCACTACACGTTTGGATGCTTTCGGCCCGCCCTTCTCGACCTTCCTGGTCACGTCATCAAAGAACTTTAACAAATTCGTCAGGCGTGAAATTCCATTCACAAAGCCATTCTTACTATTACTAATCAAACTCTGTTTTCCCAATGCATGTACATCTGATCCCTTAGAATCTTCTCAAGTAATTTACCTACTACAGATGTTAAGCTTACTGGCCTGTATTTCCCAGACTTAATTTTTCAGTCCTTCTTGAATAAGGGCACAACATCCGCTTTCCTCCAGTCTCCTGGGATCTTACCTGTGGTAACTGATGATCAGAATTATTAGCCAGGGCCCCCGCAAATTCTTCTCTAGCCCCTTGCACTGTTTTTGAAAGGACCGTGAGATTTATCCAACTTCAAACATTCTAGTATATCCAATACCACCTCTACTGTGATATTTACTGCCCGCTAAGTTATCACCAATAATTTCCCCAATTTCCCAAGTACTCATGTCTTTCTCCACGGTAAACATAGAGGAGAAATATTTGTTGAGGACATTGAGGGGTCCTATACTCTCTCTAGTTAATGCTTTTCCTTTAATATACTTAAGACACCTCTTTGGATTCACCCTGATCTTCTCAGGTAAGGTTATCTCATACACCATATTCGCCCTCCTGATTTCCATCTTCAGTAAACTTCTGTATCCACTGTACACCGCCAGGGGTTCCCTTGATCGCAGCTGCCTCTACCTGAGCCACGCCTCCACATTGTTTTTGGTAAAAGCTTAAACATCTCTTGTCATCTAGGGTACCTCATTCCTGTCAACTTTCCTTTCACCCTCACAGGAACATACAGATCTTAAACTCCCACTTGCCGGAGGTCCCTTCGCTTGCAAACAGACTACTCCAATCAACCCCTGCAAACTGCTGTCTAAGTCCACCAAAATTAAACTTGCCCCAATTTAGAACTTGAAGCTATGCACCAAATTTTCCCTCTCCAAAACTATTTTCAAATTAATAGATCTATGGTCACTGGTCCCAAAGTGCACATCTACTGTCACCTCACTCACCTGTCCTGACATACTTCTTAAGAGTAGGTCAAATTTTGCTCCTTCCCGATTAGGACCCTCTACATACTACTTGAGGAAACATTCCTGAGGCACTTAATTGATTCCATCTCATCAAATCACTTAATGATCTGGCAGTTCCAATCTGCTATAAAAAAAACTAAAGCCCCTATTATGACAACCCAAATGTTCCTGAAAGTCTCTGCAATCTCTCTACATATTTTTGTTCTTGCAATTTCTGTTGACCTTTGGGTGCCTCTAGTAAAACCCCTTCTTATTTCTTAGATCTACCCACAAAGCCTCATTGGATGATCCATCAGTTATTTTATCTCTGATCACTGCTGCAATATACCCTTTATTCAGAAATGTGACTTCCCTCCTCTCGTTCCACGATCTCTGTCCCTCCTAATGCATTTAACCCTGGTACATTAAGCTGTCAGCCCTATCCATCCCTCAGCTATGTTTCTGCAATAGCTGGACTATCCAGCGCCAATAACCTATCCACATGCTGAATTCATCGACTTTAACTGTCAGCCCTTTTGCACTGAAATAAAGACAACTTAATCCATAGGCATTTCTTGTTCTCTATCGTGATCCAGCCTGATATGTCTCCTCAATGTACTATTTTCGATTACTGTATCTCCTCCAGCCTCTCACTTGCCTCCCTGCTCCTGAGGATACCACCTCCTGCCAATCTCATTTAAACAATCCTCTGTTGCACTCGCAAAACTGGCTGCGAAGATATTGGTCCCCCCTCCAATGGATGTGTCACCAGTCCCTCTTGAACAGGTCAACTCTATCACAGAAAAGCCCCCAATGGTCTAAAAATATGAATCCCGCCCACTGCACCAATTCTTTAGTCATATCTTTATCTTGATATCCTCCTATTCTTACCTTCACTAGCTCATGACACTGGAAGTAATCTGGAGATTATCACTGTCGAGGTCCTGGTTTTTAACTTTTCTCCTAGTGCCCAGTTAATCATTCTATAGAAATCCATTCCTATATCTAACGGTGTCATTTGTGCCATCCTACACAATGAATTCTGGCTGCTCACCCGCTCCCTTGAGAACTTTCAACAGCCACTTAGAAACTTCCTGGACCCTGACACCTGAGAGGCAACACACCATCCTAGTTTCCCGTTTGAGGTCACAGAATCTCTGATCTGTGCCCCCTAACAATCAAGTCTCCTATCTCTAAGACCCTGTTTACCTTTATCCTTTCCTGCTACTCCCCAGATCCAGTCCAACCATCTTGGCTACTGCTGCTTTCCCCTGAACAGTCATTTCCTGACAGTCATCGCCCATCCCCCAACATACACAAAATCAGTATCCAGAATGGTGTACTTGGTTTCGACAGGAATGGGCACAGGGGATTCCTGCATTTTCTGCCTACTCCCTTCGCCATTCCTGGTGGTCGCCCAGCTACTCTCTGTTTGGAACACGGCAGGAAGCAAGGAACGCCTGTTGGATTAAATTGCTGTTAATTAAATGCAACAGGGCTGACAGGAAAGGCAGATGAACTCAGGGCGTGAATCTTTACATGAGACTGGGATAGTGTAGTCTTTACAGAAACATAGCTAAGGGAGGGACTTGGGTGTGATAACCTCACTAAAACTCTTATCTATGAAGTGCTAAGTATCTCGGATGATCCGGAATGCAGACAGGTCCAGCTCCCGAACACGGTCTCCCAGAAGCTGCAGCACGGTGCACTGCCCACACGTGTAGTCATCAGGGACAGTGTAAATCTCCCTGACCTCCCTCAAACTGCAGGAGGAACATACAACTGCACTAACTGCCATCTCCACTGCTGTCAGACTAGCGTTAAAAAGAGTTTACCTGAGCTTACCTGTACCTTTTGCTGAACCGCTGCTCACTCATGTCTCTGGAACCAAAGCATTACTGCCTACTCTGCCACTAACAGTACATCAATAGAACACTCCACATTTAGTTTTGGTTAGGACAGGAGGGAGACACTACAGTGATGTAGTGTTTGAGCCTTAAGCTATCCTTGACATCAGGCCCATACTTGGACTTAGGGGTATCTTGCTGAGGTCTTCCTTCTGGTAATGGTGACTGCGCTGATGCAAATATTCACCCTCACAGCCCATCCGCGTTGTCGCAGTCCTCTGGCCTTTTCTGTCTACTAGTACTGCATTTATGAATTCCTTGTATCGATTTATTGTATTCGAAACTGTGTCTCACTCCGGAGGGAGAGATATTGATGTTCCAGTGATACAGGCTATTAGAAAAAGTTTACCATTAGACATACGAGGAACAGTATGCCCATCCGCTCGTTGACTCTGCTTTTACTTTCAATTAGGGTACATTTATTCTGATAACATTCCATTCCGTTTTCCTGCGTTTTCCCCGTAACCTTTGTTTAAAAATCTGTCCATCTCAGCCTTGAAGATGTTTGGTGATCATTCCTCAACAGCCTTCACAATTTTCTACAATTATTTCCCTCCCGCTGATTTGAGACATAGTGGTCTTTAATCCCATGGATTTTTTTCTAGCACTCTGTGTGGAAGTTGAACCTACATTAGATGTTGTCCTGTTCGATCACACCACCTCTGTGGCCAGAGGCAAAACAAAATAAAGCGCAAAATTTAAGAGCCTGTAATCTCCTCCCTCATCTTCCACATCAGCCTAAGATACAGTTCATCCAGATCGAGAGATTTGCCCACTTTTTATCCTGCATCAACTTCCAATTCTTCCTCAGCTTCTGTCCAGGAACTGCTTTTCCAAAGTGAAGACCAATATGTAGTACGTGTTTGCCATATTCTCAGGCTCAATGCACAGCTTGCCTCCTCGGTCCCTACTACTCCCTATTCTTTCTCTTGTTACCCTCTTACCCTTAATAAACCGGTAAAATGGCTTTGAATTCTTGAAAATATTGCCCACTAATGTTTTTATCACCCCGCTTTTTGCTCTTCTACATACTTTCTTGAGTTTAGTTCTACACGTTCTCTACTCTTCTGGGACGTCCATTGACCTGCTCACTTCATGCCTGCTTTAAGCTTCTCTTTCATTTTTAATTCAATTCTGAATATTTGTAGACACCCCAGCTCTCTGGCCTTGTTTTCGTAAATTTCATCTTTGTTGTAACATGTTGTGGTGACACCCTCATCAATTCCATTTTGAGCATGTGATCCCCACCACCCCCACGCTGTTCTGCTACAGTTTCACCCAGAAGTAACTGTACCGTGGCCAGATCCTGTCTTTCTTTTGATAAGATCTGCCTCCAACATCCAAATTATTTTTATTTTTCAAACCTTTTTTCTTTTGGTCTTTTACTTAATAAGCTAAAAATGCTTGATTCACGGTCACTGGTCCTGCAATGCTCTCCCAATCCTGCCTGCAACACCTAACTGGCTTCGTTCCCACAGTGAGGCTCGGCACAGCCCCACCCATTGTTGTATCTGCTACATGTCTATATGAGGAGCTCTCTGGAATAAATGTCAAGACTTCTTTGCCTTCTTAAAAATAATTATCGCTGCCCTAATGAATGTCTGTAATTGAAATGCCAGAATATAATGATCCTATTATTGTATTTACACACCTCAGTGAATTGGTTATATACGTGCTCCTGTAGTTCCGTTGATCTGGGGGTCTATAATATATCCGCAGCAGTGTGTCTGTCATTGTTATGATCCTAACCTCAAC
>NC_057717.1:32924459-32927731 GCF_004010195.1 Chiloscyllium plagiosum
GAAGAGTTGTATCACAGCTGCAGTGGGAGACAAGGGAGGAAATGCCCTGACTCAAATGTTTATGTAGAATCTCGTAACAGGGGAGTTGCCAGAGTAATAGAGAGCACCCTTTACAGGAGGTGTTGGTGCAGGTAGACCAGGGAACAATAGATCAGTGAGTATCAGATCAGTGTCAGGGAAACTGTTGGGGAAAACAGTGAAGGAGACAATTGATCTTCATTGAGAGAGACAATGTTTGATCAGGGATCGACAGCATGAAGTTATGAGAGGGTGGTCATGCCGAACGAATTTTATTGAATTTTTTTCGAGGAGGTCGTTTATATGTTTTCTTTTTGACCAACACCTTTGACAAAGCCTCACATGCAAAACTGATAAAGAAAGTACAATAACTAGGGAGATGAAAATCAAATTGTCTTACAGTCAGGAGAAAGAGGGTGATGCGAGAAGGTTGTTTGTGTGACTGGAGACCAGTGTGCCCTGGTGTACCCCAGGGATCAGTGCTGTATCCCTTATTATTTGTGTTATTCATAAATGATGTAGATGTGAATGTGGAGGGAGTGGGGTGTGTGTGATAAATCAGTCTATCTTTCACACAAAGATTGGCCTGGTAGTTGGCAGTGAAGTGGAAGGCCTTTTGTTCAGGAAGATACAGATGGAATAGTCAGATGGGCAGATCAATGGCAGATGGAATGTAACCCTGATAAATATGAGGTGATGCAATTTGGGAGAAGGAATCAGACAAGGGAGTACTCAATGAATGGCATCACACTAGGAAGCTCAGTGGATGCTTCTCCACACATCCCTGAATGTGACTGGCAGGGTGAATAGTTGAGTTAAGAAGGAATTGGGAATCGTAAATAGCCTTTACTCATCGGAACATCGATCATTGGAGCTATACAGGACTTTAGTTCGGCCAAGGTAGAAAATTGTATGGAGTTCTTGGAGCCACATTGCAGGAAGGATGTGGTTCCACTGGAGGGGTGCAGAGGAGATTGCCCAGGATGTTCCCTGGGTTGGAGCATGTCACCTGTGGACAGAAGCTGGAAAAGCTTGATTTGTTTACTTTGGAGCAGAGAAGACTGAGGGGAGTGTGATTCAAAAGGAATAGATTACGAAGGGCACAGACAGAGTGGACAGACAGCAACTCTTCCTTTTAGTCAAAGGGGCAAAACCAGGGAAACACACTTTTCAAGTGAAGGGTTTGAGGATTTGAGGATTGTTTTTCATCCAGATGGTGTTGCGTTCTGGAATATACTTCCTGAGAGGGGAGCTGTTATGGTAACCACATAACAGCTGAAAAGGACTTGGACGAGCTCTTGAAGTTTCGTAACATTCCCGGCTACAGGCCTCATGTAGGACAGTGGGACGAGTGTATGTCTGACGGTACAAAAACTATGCTCCTAAGATTGTATGGTGTGGACATGAATTGATGGGTTTCTGAAGAGAATATTAACAAGAATTATAAGGGTGAGCTGTCAATGGAAAAGGTTAGAGAAAATAAGTGCAGCTTCGTTACAGTCTGAACTCAGAGGAAGGAGAATAGACAGCAGGGCAATAGCAGAACTATGAAGCAATTACTTTCGTTCTGTCTTCACAGAAGGAAACAAATCAAACAAACCAAATCTTCCCAGCAAGACTGGAAAGCGTAAGTCTCGAGAGAAAAAGAATGAAATTAGTAAATGAATGCTTTGGGAGAAATTATTGGGACTGAAAGTATAGTTGAATTTACAATACAGATGGAAGGTGGGAAGACAGAGTCCAATACCAGGGTCCTGAGCTGAAAAAAGGAGACAACAATAGGATGAGGGAGGAGTTGGCTAAGGTTGGCTGGAAGCAAAGACTTTAAGGTAGAACCGTTGATAAACAGTAGCTGGCTTACAGAGCAGTTTTTTTTTTTGCAAATGGGCAGCAACAGCATATAACAGTGAAATGGAAGGACTGTAGGAAAAGTATGATCTGCCATGGATGCTATCAAAATAAAATAATTGTCATAAACAATGGCAAAGACCAGTGGGAAACAAGAAGATTGGGAAAGCTATAAAGGTTAAAAGAAAGCAACAAAAAAAAACTGTCAAGAAACATAAGTTATATAGATTGAGAGCAAATACCTCAGAATATAAAGACAGATATCAAAAGATTCTAAAATATATAAAAAATGAAAAGAATGGCTCAGGTGAGCATTGGTCCTTTAGAGGGTGAGAGGGCGGATTTAGTGAGGAAATGGCCGAGGAAATGAATAGATATTTAGTCTGTCTTCACAGTGAAGGACACAAATAAGATGCCAGAATTGTGATAGTGGGGAAGTAGATGAGGACCTGGAAACAGCCATTCACATGAGAGAGATAGTGTTGGGCAAGTTCATGGAGCTAAAGTTAGATAGGTCTCCTGGCCCTGATGGAATGGATCCCAGAGTACGAACAGAAGTGGTGAAAGAAATAGCAAATGCATTTGTTTTCTAAATTCACTGGACTCTAGTACAGTTCCAGCAGAGTAGAAAACAGGAAATCAGGCACCACTGTTTCAAAAGGTCAGAAAAAATGTGGGAATTATAGACCAGATAGCCTAACATATGTAATGGGGAAAATACTTCAAGCTGTAATCAAGGAAAAAATAGTAATGCATCAAGATAGAAATTGTTCCATTGGACAGACACAGCATCAGTTCATGAAAAGCAGGTCATGATTAACTAATTTACTGGAAATCTATGAAGACATTATTACCACGGGGACCCAGTAGATGTGGTGTACCAAGATTTACACAAGGCATTCGACACAGAGCCGCCAAAAAAACCTGCTGCATAAGGTAATGATGTGTAGCGTTACGGGTAATGTATTCACATAGGTAGAGGATTGGTTAACTAACAGGAAGCAAAGAGTGGGAATAAATTAGTGTTTTTCTGGTTGCTGATCAGTGACTAGTGGTGTGCCTCTGGGATCAGTGCTGGAACCGCAATTATTCACAGCTCAGATGGACGATTTGGAGTTGGTGACCACGTGTAATATCTCAAAGATTGTAGATGATACGGAAATGAGTGGCAGAGCAAATGTGCAGAGCACTGATAAACTTTTCAAAGCGACAAAAATAGTTGAGGTGTTGTGGTTCTGTTCGCCGAGCTGGAAATTTTTGTTGCAAACGTTTCGTCCCCTGTCTAGGTGACATCCTCAGTGCTTGGGAGCCTCCTGTGAAGCGCTTCTGTGGTGTTTCCTCCGGCATTTATAGTGGCCTGTCCCTGCCGCTTCCGGTTGTCAGTTTCAGCTATCCGCTGTAGTGGC
>NC_057717.1:32927747-32952269 GCF_004010195.1 Chiloscyllium plagiosum
ATGTCTGGTCGGCATGAACGGGTTGGACCGAAGGGTCTGTTTCCATGCTGTACATCTCTATGATTCTATGACTCTATAAGATGGATAGATTATGAGAGCAAACTGCCTCAGAATATGCAGACAGCTATCAAAAGATTCCAAAAATATATAAAGTGAAAAGAATGGCTATGGAAACCATTGGTCCTTCAGAGGGTGAATAGGGGGATTTAGTGAGGAAATGGCCGAGGAATTGAATAGATATTTAGTCGGTCTTCACAGTGAAGGGCACTAATATCATGCCAGAATTGTCAAAGAGAGGAAGGTATGTGAGGACCTGAAAACAGCCATTCCCATGAGAAAGATAGTGTTGGGCAAGTTCACGGATCTAAAGTTCGATAAGTCTCCTGGCCCTGATGGAATGCAGCTTAAAAATGTGTTGCTGGAAAAGCACAGCAGGTCGGTCAGCATCAAAGGAGAAGGAGAATCGACGTTTCGGGCATTAGCCCTCCAGCAACACATTGTTTGAAGCTATGATACCCAGCATCTGCAGTCCTCACTTTCTCCTGATGGAATGCATCCCAGTGTACTAACAGAGGTGGTGGAAGAAATAGCAAATACATTTGTTTTCTAACTTCACTGGACACTGGTACAGTTCCAGCAGAGCACAAAACAGGAAATTAGACACCATTGTTTAAAAATGGTAGAAAAAAAGTGAGAATTATAGAGCAATTAGCCTAACATGTGGAGTGGGGAAAATACTTCAAGCTATAATCAAAGAAAAAATAGCAATTCATCTGGATAAAAATTGTTCATTTGGACAGACACAGCATCAGTTCATGAAAGGCAGGTCATGATTACTTATTTACTGGAAAGCTATGAAGCCATTATGACCATGGGGACTCAGTAGATGTCGTGTACCGAGATTTACAAAATCACTCGACACAAAGCCGCCAGAAAAGCTGCTGTATAAGGTAAAGATGTGTGGCGTTTCGGGTAATGCATTCACATGGGTAGAGGATTGTTTAACTTACAGGAAGCAGAGTGTGGGAATAAATGAGTGAGTTTCTGGTTGTTGACTAGTTGTGTACCTCTGGGATCAGTGCTGGAACCGCAGTTATTCACAGCTTCGATGGACGATGTGGAGTTGGTGACCACGTGTAATATCTCAAAGATTGTAGATAATACGGAAATAAGTGGCAGAGCAAATGTGCAGAGGACTGATAAACTTTTCAAAGATATAAAAATAATTTAAGTGAGTGGGCAAAGGTCTGGCAGAAGGAATACAATTATAATAAATGGGATTCATCCATTTTGGTAGAACAAACAGTAAGAAAAGGCTATTATTTGTATGGTAAAATGCAGCATACGTCTCTGTCGAGGGAGCTTGGTGTCCTTGTGCATGAATCACAGAAGTTGCTCTGCAGGTGCAGCAGGTAATTAACAAGGCAAATGGAATTTTGCTCTTCATTGCGAAAATAATTGAGTTTAAACACAGGAAGGTTATGTTGCAGTTGTAGAGGGTGCTGGGAGGTCACACCTGCAATATTGTGTGCAGTGTTGGTCTCCCGAATTGAGAAAGTACGTCCTGGCACTACAGTGGATGAAGAGGAGGTTCGCTAGGTTGGTTCCGGAGTTAAGGCAGTTGGCCTATGAGGAGAGACGAAGTAGACTATAATTATATGGATTTTTAAAGAATGAGGGACAATCTGGTAGAAACAGGTATAATTATGAAGGGAATAGATAAGATAAAAAGAGAGAGGATGTTTCCAGTAGCAGGTGAGAATAGGCTAAGAGGACAAAATCTCAAAATTAGATGGAACAGGTTTAGGATTTAATTGAGAAGGAACTTCTTGACCAAGAAGGTTGTGAATCTGTGTAATTCCGGCCCAGTGAAATAGCTGAAGCTTTATCATTGAATGCCTTTAAATGCCAGATAGATTGTTCTGAGCAGTAAAGGAACAAAGAGTTATGGTGAAGGGGTGAGTAAATGGAGCTGAGGCCATGAAATGATCAGCCATGATCTTATTGATGCTCCTTACTCTTATGTAATAGCTCAGCATGAAATGGAAATCATATTTAAGAAACTTACTGGTTGCTACATACGGAGAAGCAATGGATGCAATTCATTTGGATTTTCAGAAAGATCTTGGTAAAATCTCTGGCCTAGTCTGCAAAGTCAAATGTTACAGGATTGGGGTTAAAATATGAACATGGTTTTAGAATAGGACAGCTGACAGGAAACAATTAACAGGAATAAAACATTCTGTTTTGAAGTGCAAGGATAATTGGGTGTCGCAGGGATTAATGCTTGGGCCCCAACGATTTCAAATGCATGTCAAACGTTTAGTTAAGGGACTCAAATATAATAGTTCGCAACCTGCTGACAGCACTAAAAGAGGTTGGATTTTGAGTGGGCGAGGAGGATGTGAAAAAGCTCCAAGGTGGTTGAGGCAAGTGGGGTGAATGGGCAAATACGTGGCAGATGGAGAACAATGGGGTGGGTGTGATGGTATGTACTTTTGTGGGAACAGTGGAACAGCAACCTACCATTTGAAAAGTGATTAGTTGAAACATGTAGATCTTTAAAGGGATTTATGTTCTTACTTTGTTTCTTCTCTGCAGACCGCCAATGTCCATGCAGGACCGGAAGTTCTGAACCTAGAAGTCAATAGTGGGAATGGCATTGGCATGCTGCCCACTGTACGCAGACCCACCAAGTGGGTAGCTGTAATATTGAAAAGCATTTCTATCTCCTTGTACACCAGTCATTGAAAGCAATATTGCAGGACAGAAATCAGTTAGGAAGGTAAATGATGTATTGACCTTTATTTCAGGGAATTTTGAGTACAGGAGTAAGGGTATCTGACTGCAGCTGTACAGGGCCTTGACGAGATCCCATCTCGAACATTGTGCTGTATTGTGTGCAGTTCTGGTTTCCTTACTTAATAAAAGACAAACCTAACATTGAGGAAGTATAGTGAAGGATGACCAGACTAATTTCTGGGATGATTGGACCTGTATTCCATGGGCTTTAAGAAAATGAGTGAAGATCTTAGTGACAAAAATAAAACTCTGACAGGGCGAGGCAGATTGGAAGCAGGGATGATAATTCCCCTGGCCCGGATGTCTAAAACAATGGGCAACAGCATTAGGTATGCGCAGGTCACACCACATTGAGATGAGAATAAATGTCCGTATTCCGAGACTGGTGAACCTGGGGCGTTCTCTCCCACATAAGGGAGAAAGTCCTGAGGATGCCAGGACATTAAATATAAATAAGGATTTCCGGACACTAAAGGAATCAGGAGACAGCTGGAGTACAGCTGTCACATGCTCTCAGGTGTGAGGAAGGAGATCTCTGCAGTGTCAACACGATGTGTTTCCCGTTCCCTTTACCGATATCGAGTTTTGTGTCGGTTTTATCCATCCAAACCTCCAAACTGTTTAATATATTTGAGTACCTTACTTAACCGTTTACGAGATCATTGAAGAGTTTATCACATGTCTGTGTATCTGAAGCCACTTTCAGGACAGACAAGGAAAACGCGGGAGATTCACTTCCTGAAAGTACACTGGGGAAGGAAATTGATGTTTACAATCAACATTGGTATTACTGGAACCAGATTTTACAGCTCGATATTTTAAAAATTATTTTTAACTTCCACCAGCTGCCAGTGCATTAACCTGATCTGGATTAGTAATCCAGTGCCATTTCCACCATCTCCACATGGGGACCGATGGGAAACCACACTGAGCAGTTTATTTCTGTGCTGCTTGACAGCTCTGTCAGAAAAACGACCAATAATTTGCCTTTTGTGATGGCACTGAGGGTGTGGTAATTGGTCAGATTGCAACTATTCCTCTCTTTGGGAACTGTAGACAGCTGAATAATTTTCCGCATTTCCAGTGAAGATGTCAGAGTTGTCAACTTGGTGGTAGTGCTAGACTGAGGGATTATCCCATTCATAAAGTTACAGATTGCGCTTGAATATAATGCTGCTTCTGTTGATGTTGCTGCTGTGATCTACAGCACCACATTAATGTCAGGAATTCTGTATTTAAGAAAGTTCAGAGATTTATATCACTGAAAGTATTTACAGAGGATGTTTGTCTTGGAAATGAATTGAGGGCAATAAATAATTAATAGACTCTTACCCTCATACAATATGTAAACAGAGCCTTTGACCCAACTCATCCATGCTCACGAGGTTTCCTTATCTGTACGAATTCTAGTTTTCTGCTTTTGGTACTTACCCCTCAAAAACTTGCCTATTCATATATACATCAAATTGCATTTCAATTGTTGTAAATGCACTCACGAATACCACTTCCTCTGACAGCTCGCTACATGTATCCACCACTCGCTGCGAGAAACAGCTGCCGGCTGCCGTTAGATTTCATTTAAATCTCTTCCCTCTCACCTTAAACCTATCCTCTCAGGATTTGGGCACCTCCACCCTGGGGAAAAGACTTTGGCTATTCATCCTATCCATGCCCCTCATGATTTTATAAAGCTCAATAAGGTCACCCCTCAGCCTCCTACGCAAAAGGAACAAAATCACAGCCTATCCTTATACCGCAAAACCTCCAATCTCCCTCACACCATTTAAAATATTTTGTCCCCTTTCCGGTTTATAACATCCTTCCTTTATCACGGCGACAAGAATTGTACTCAGTACCCAAGCGTGGCCTTACCATTCTCTTGTACAGTTATAACATGATATCCTAATTCCGATAATCAATGCTCCGACCGATGAATTTAAGCGTGCCTAACGCCTTCTTCACCACCATGTCTACCTGTGACTCCACTTGCACAGAACTATGTACCTGCACCCTGGATCTCTCTGTTTGACAGGACTCCCCAATGCCCTACCATCAACTGTATGAATCCTGACCTGGCTTGTCTAACAAAATGCAACACCTCACATTTATCTGCATGAAGCTCTATTTGCCAATCATCAGCCCACTTTCCCAGTTGGTCAAGATCTTATTGTTCTCCAAGATAACCTTCTTCACTGTTCACTATTAACAGCAATTTTGGGGTTTCATCTACGAACTTACTATCCATGGTTCCTATATTATGATCCGAATCATTTACAAAAACAATGAACAGCAGTGCCTGGTCCTGTGGCAACCACTGGTCACAGGCCTCCAATTGAAACAACAAATCTCTCCCAGCACCATCTACCTCCTACTGTCAAGCCAATTTTGTATCTAATTGGATAGCTCTCCCTGATCCCCTGTGATGTAACCTTATTAAACAGACTACCATGTGGAACCTTTTGGTCCTCACTATTTCCACTTAGGCAACGTATGCTGCTTTGCTTTCATCTATTTTCTTTGTCAACTCTTCAAAACTGCAATCTAGGTTGTGAGATGTGGATTCCCAGACACAAGGTTGTGCGAAATATCCCTAATCAGTGCTTACCTTTCCAAATGCATGTAAATCCTGCCTCTCAGAATCTCCTACAAAGACTTACCCACGCTTGACATCAAACACACTGGTCTGCAGTTCCCTGGCTTTTCCTTGCAGACTTGTTACAAATAATAACATTAGCTGTCTCCCTGTCTTCAGGCACCTCAACCGTGGCTGTCAATGATACACATATGAAAGTCAAGAGAATTGCAGATTTCGTAAACCAGAAACAAAGATCAACAGATCTGACAGCATCTGTGCAGAGAATTCAGACTTAATGTGTTACAACACGCGGTAAATCCCCCCCACCCCCCGCTAGTTTAAACCTGCAACACAGAAAAAGATTAACCCGTGCTGTAATCTGTTAAAATTCGGGAGGCCAAGAACCATCCTAAAGGTCACTATTTAAAGTAAAAATTAACAACTCTTCTTTTTTTTAAAAAGAAGTCTAACAGAGAATAATTAATGAACAACTATTTGCAATTCTTTTCTCTGACCTATCTTTTATTTTCCCTTCTACAATACTGGTCCGATTTTAAAAAATCAATTAAGATTTGCTAAAACATTCAAATTTCAGAACCAGACCGCTGTCAAATCTTCTCTTTGTATTTTCCTCTGTCATCTTTTCTTTTCCTTCGGGTTTCTGTTTCCCAGGGCATTGACAAATAAAGGTACATGTAGGAGAGCTGTGCTCCGGGAAGTCAGTCTGCAGATGTTGGTGGCTTGATAGTTCTCACCCACCTGTTCATTTATTTTGGTTTTGTCCCCCAAAGCATCGGGACATTTCATTTGTTTTTAACATTGTCAAAATGCAAAATTCAAACTCGATTGGAGTTTAGAATCTTGGGGCACAATGTAAACTGATTGATCGAATTTCATTTTTTTATGGTTTCATAGCTATCCAGGTACTGCCAGTTTCTGGACCAAATGTTACATCATAAATTTTCCAGAACTCGCTGTGCTTGTAAATCTTTCAACTCTCGGAAAAATACAATACCCTTTACACCTTCATAACACCTTCCCTCTCAAAAAAGAACCATCATAATGAAAACATGGTCTTGTTTCTTTTTGTATTCTTTAAACAGATGACTAAAGATCACTACAACATCCAAATGGACTGAACAGGTTGTTAACCCAGGACTTACTAAAGATCACTACAACATCCAAATGGACTGAACAGGTTGTTAACCCAGCCACACATCTGTTCGTGAGTGTTTGGAATGTTTTGGGTGCGTTCTTCATTTAAAAGGGCATTAGTTTTAATTGATACAGCTAATTTGGTGTTACTAATCAGAATTTTTTTCCCATCTCTGATAAAGGTACCTCTGAGAAAGTAACCATGCATTAAATGCAACTTGGTGATGTAACTGACTTATCCAACTTTCTCGATACAGTCTTCCAATGTTGGCATTGAATTTGTAACAGTGTTGACATTCCAAGAACAAAATATTGATTCCGGGCATGTTTGGGACGATTGGCGAGCTCCACTCGCTCTGGCTTGGTTTGATGATGTCCTCATTGAACATGGTCTCCACCTCCTTCTGGACCTATCTGGCTTTCAGAGTATTAAGCCAATATGGATGCTGTTTTATTGGAACAGTATTCCATACATCTACTTCATGTACAATAGAATTTGTTCTCCACATATGATTCTTACATATGTCCTCATACTGCAATAACAAAGCTTTCAACTTTGTTCTATGCTCCTGAGACAGACAGGTTACGAACCTATCCCACTGCTCAAGGACTTCTACATTTTTATCATATTTTGAGGAACATCAAAATCCACAAGATTTGAATTTGGTTCCTCACTGTGCGGGGCAGTAACTGACACCTGTTTCTCCAATTCTATCTCTCCTCTACTTTTCAGGAGAGGACGTACACACTCATTTATAACCGACATGAAGGGGTCTTCGAACGCCAGAATTGGCAACAGAGGTGTTAGTTTCATTACTGCCTGTGGCTTACCTACCATTTGGCATGAATGACTCATATGACAAAAGTTAACCACGTACTTGTGCATTTCAGGTCAATAAAAATACTTTTGTCCCTAAGCCTGAGTCTTTCGTACTCCTAGGTGAGCTCCTAAAGGTAGTTCATGTGCTTCCCGTAACACTTCCTGTCTGTATGCTATCAGCAACACAATCTGGTGCACTTCGGTACATTTCTCCTCTGCACTAACATGACGTGGTCTCCATTTCAGTCTTAAAATTCTATCTTTCAGATAATAACCCTCACGAATATCCTCTGCCTCCTTTTCAGAATATGCATCCACATATAAATCTTTTATCATCTTGTCTGTCTGTTGCAAGTCTCTTAGTCTTTCAGGACAAAACCCCTCTGCCGGACCCACTGCCTGTTCAGGTTTTACCTGCACAATCACGGCAAACAGGGTGTCCGGTAACTGAACGTCAACTCCTTCATCTTTGTCTTCAGCTGTGCTTTGTGTTCTGACTTATGATTGTGGGATCTGGTTACTGTACAGCCTGGGAAAATACTAGGATATTTCTGATTTAACTCCTCAGTTTCTTAGTCTTCCTTGCGCTTCTCCACAACAAGGGGTATCACTCCCAACTTGGACCCTGCTAAATCATTCTCAAGAACAAACTGGATTCCTGGAACTGACTCTCTGTCAATCATTCCCATTGCAACTTCCCCAGTCTTGGCTAGACACTCCAACCTGATCTTCGATAGGGGAATGCTACATTTCTGTCCATCTATTCCACAAATCACCAGTCCACTGTAACATATCCGAAAGATTGCAAATTTGCTCATCTCTTACTATTAGAGACAGGTTAGACCCTGTATCTCTCAAACTTATAACTTCTTGCCCTTTTACCTCTGTTATTTCTGAGTAAACTTTACTCACAGAGGTGAAGTCTTTGTAGAGATAAGGCACTAACTCCATACCCAGCCCCTGCATAGGCTGTGTACTTTTCTGAAGCTCCTAGGCTCGTGTTGGGATTTCCTTTACAACTTTTACTAATGCCACTGGCTTACCTTCTTTTACCACATCTTTTCCCATAGTGCCTTTCTTAACGACTAGCACTGTGACCATACGTATCCCTCCTTATGGCAGTGAATACATAACTTTCCTAGTGCGCTTCTGAAACCACCGACACTGTAATTTTCTGTGTCTCACTCCATTACAGTGAAAAGACCTGAGGCCTTTCACCTCCTTCCCACTCCGTTGGGCATCTTCTTTAACCCGTGGTAAAGTCTTATTCTCTATTCTTTCTTTTTTTAGTGTACCATCTCCCCTTCTCCCAAATTCTATCCCTCATAGGACGAAATTCTGGCCGGAAGCTTGTCTTATGCAGGACCATGTATTCATCTGCTAATTCTCCTGCCTTTCTCAATTCCTGAACTTTCTGTTCCTCCAAGTGAATTCTTATCATTTCTGGAAGTGAAGTTTTAAACTCCTCCAGCAGAAAAAACCCTCCTAGAGCCTCATAGGTCTTAGCTATCTTTAAAGACCGCACCCATCAATCAAAATGCCAATGTTTAATTCTTTTGAACTCAACATGAGGCTCACCTGGATACTTCCTTAATTTTCTAAACTGCTATCTATATGCTTCCAGTACCAATTCTTAAGCATTTAAAATAGCTTGTTTGACGCCTTCATCATCTCCTGAACCCTCATCTGACAGCGCAGCAAATACCTCTCTACCCCTGCCTACCAGCTTAGTCCAAACTAGCATTACCCATAGATCCTTGGACCACTCCACCTGCCTAGCCAAATTTTCAAATGAAATAAAGAAGGCTTCAACACTTTCTCATCAACACGTGGCAGAGCATTTGACACAGTTGTATATATCACTAACGCCCCTTTTAATCTCCATCCTGTTACTTGACTTTGCTGACTAAATCGCAATTTCTCAAGATCAAAGTCTCTCTCTTTTTAGCTAAGCTAAGAAATTTCTTTCTCTTATTCTCCCTCTATCTTCTCTCTTTGATCAGCTAAGAACCTTCTCCTCTCTTTCTTCTCTCTCTTACTCTCTCCCTTTTTGTTTATCTTTAAGCTGAATTTTCTTCAATTGTAATTTAAGTTTTTTTTTCTCCTAAATCTTCTGCACTTGTCTGTTTCTCTGACGCACCTTAGTGTTTGAGTAATTTCCTGTCATGTTCTGCTTTACTCTTGTTCTTGGTTAGACCCAAATCTAAAATCTTTGCTAATTCTAAACGTTTGGCCTATATGTTTCCTTCTAAACGCCCTTGGCAAATGTGAGAATCATCTTCACACCCCAGAAAATCCTTAACATTTTTTAAGATCCATTTCTCTCACTTTAAATTTAACCAACCACAAGTCACTGAAATTAAACAAACTGTCTCGCCGACGTTTTATTTAAAGCTCTCGGACAATAATGTACAAATAATTAAATCTACTGTGAGTTAACTCTGTCCAAATCTCAGACTGGATCTGTCTAATCCTGTTCAAATCGCAAAGGAAAACCCGCACACCGTTTAACACAGGGTAAACCTCTCTCCCAATTTAAACTAGACACAGTGAAAAATTTCACCTCATGCTGGAAACTGTTAAATTTCGAGAGGCAAAGATCTATTTGCAGAGGTGACTATTTAAAGTAAAACTAACAATTTTGTTGGTTAAGTCCAGCAGAGAATATTAAAATGAACAACTATTTACAACTCCTTTCGTTAAACCTATCTTTTACCTCCCACATTACAATACTGCTCCGATAAAACAAAACACCACGATTAAGATTTACAACAAATATAAACGCATTCCAAAACCAGTCAGCTGTTTAAATTCTCCTTTGTAGATTGTGCTCTGTAGATTTTTTCTCTAGGTCGGCTAAGATGTTCTGCTGTAGAAACCTTTTATAGACAGGTACCTTTTCGAAAGCTCTTCAGCTAGCAGTCTATCTTTGTGGCTGTCCTGCGAAGTTCTCCCACTAAAAATGTTCAAAATGAGACGTTTTATACCTCAAAACATTGGATCATTTCATTGATTTTGAAGTCATAAAATACATTATATTTCAAACTCGTTTGGATTTCAGTGTATTTGGGCATAATTTAAACTGACTGGCCCAATTTGAATTTGTTTTTGTTCCATGGCAACTCAGAATCACTGTTGATTTCGCAGTCAAATGTTATATTTTAACTTCTTTCAGAATAATGTACACCTCTATACGTTCATAGCAATATCTTTTGTTTTCTGTAAATTTGATGATCTTAGTAAGTTCACATAATAGCATATTCTGTTCCATAGAAAGACATGTTCACTATCATCCTTCCTTTATCTAAATCCTTCTTTCCAGTTATGATTGCAATTACTAACAATGTTACTGGTATTCTTCAACAAAGTAATGCATTGTATGTGTGTCTGTTTGCGTGTCGCTGTGTGTGTGTGTGTGTATGTGTTTTATGATTAATCCGCTGTAATTAAACTGACATGAAAGAATGAGATGCAATCACATTCCCATATGAAGAAGTAAATGTGCAACGTTTCCGAGCTTTCTGATATTAAAAAAAGATGCAAAAATCTCCTTTATTCAGGATTGGAAAATGAGCACATAACGTTTATGTACAGAACAGATGTAATTTAATGAACATTCACTGGGATTATTGAAGAATCAAATATTTCGATTTCTCCTGAGGGTTTAAATTCAGCATTTTTCAAGTCTGAGATTTTTTTTATCAATATGCAATCGTCATCAGTGACAAAAGCAGCAATTGCTGGAAATGCTCAGTAGTTCGTGCAGTATCTGTTGTGAGAAAACAGATTCAACACAGGGTAGCGGAATAGGTGTGGAATGCTTTCTTTTCGCCAATAGTGTTCAGCAATGTGCCGGTTAGATGCATTACTCAGGGGTAAATGGAGAGTTAAAGAGTAGGGGTATGGGTCTGGTTATGTTACTCTTTGGAGGGTCAGCGTAGACATACTGTATGAAATGGCCTGCTTCCCCACCGTAGGGATTCTGTGATCCTATGAATTATTAATGCAAAGGGTGGTTAGTGCCAGGATCAGGAATGTCTAAGAGCATGTTCATGGCACACTGAAGGGGGAGGGTGAACAGCCAGTGGTCGTGGTACACATTGGTACCAGTGACAGAGTGAAAGGTGCTGCAAAGAAAGCTCAGATAGCTCGGAGCGAGTTTAAAAGCAGGATCTCAAAGATTGTAATCTTGGGATTGCTCCCTGTGCCACCTGGAAGTGAGATAAGGAAGAGGAAGATAGTCGATTTGAATATGTGGAAAACTTTTCAACTAAACGTGTGCAGTATTTGGAGTAAAATGAATGAGCTGACAGCTCAGAGATAAATAGGTATGGGCTTGTGGGGATTACTGAAACGTGGTTACAGGAAGGTCAGGACTGGGTGTTAAATGTGAAGGGGACTCTATTCAGACAAGAAGGAACCGCAGGTGGAGTGTCTGTATTGGTTAAGGATAATGTCAAGGCTGTATTAAGAAATGATATTACCAAGTGGGACGAAAATTATTAATCAATCTGGTTCGAAATAATACACATGGGAAGAAAACCATTGGAAGGAACATTTCCAGCCCACAAGCTCCAAAAGTAGCGAATAGCATGAAGCAGAGAATATTGATGACTTGAGACAAGGGCACAAGAATGATTATAAGTAATATGAACATTCACATTTACTGGATTGATCAATTTGGCAAGTGGAGTCTCAGAGAACGATTCACGAAATGTATGAAGGATTATTTCTTCGAATATCATGAGATCTAACCAAACAGAGAACTGGCTTTCGTATTACATAATGAGGAAGGCGTGATAAATCATATTGTTGTACTGGATTATGTTAGAAAGAGTGACCACAGCATGATGGAGTTTCACATTCAGATTGAAACAGGAAAACCAGAGTCACATATGAGCGGTTTAGTGTTGGACAATGATAATTTTACTGGCCTGAGGAAGGGTTTGGCCCGAGTGGACTTGGCAAAATATTAAAGGGCAAGACAGTTGAAGAATAGTGGCAACTACTTAGGGAGCTAATTACAACCCCTCAATTAAAGTGTAATCCTGATGGAAGATGAATTGTAAAAAGTTGAAAAGTAATCCATGTCTTAACAAGGAAATCAATAATAACATGAAGGTGATAACCTGGTCGTATTATTGCCGACCAATAATCCAGATAATGTTCTGGGGACACGGCTTCAAATGCCACCATGGTAGATGGTGGAAGATAAATTCAACATAAAACAGGAATTAAGAGACTATTAATGACAAAGAAACCACTGCTCACAGTTGGATACACCCATCTGTTTCATGACTCTCCTTTTAGGACAGAAACCACCATCCTTACCTGGTCTGACCTACATGTGACTTCAAACCCATACAAATTTGGTTGACGCTTAACTGCCCTCTGGGCAATTTGGGACGGACAATGAGTGATGTGTAACCCAGTGACGCGATCAACCTGTGAACGAATTAAAGAAAAACGTTTACATTGTCAGCAAATGGTTACTAATAACAAAATCAAAATGGCTACGAAGTAAAACGAGCAGAAAGCATAATAATTGATAAAGAACACTTCTCCGAGTAGAGAAAAAGGAAAAGAATGCTGTACCGAAAAGTTGGCCTTTTAGAGGATGAAAACGGCAAGGTAATAATGGGAAACTCAGAAGTGGCAGGGATAAAACCAACATTATCTATTTCCACTGTGGAAGATAATTTCTTCCCAAAATGTACGATAATTGCAAAGGATCATGATGGAAATACGATGATGAGGAAGAAGATATTAAATACATTGATGGGATTAAAGTCAGGTCAGGCCCTCGGCCTGCACTCTTTCATTGTAAAGAAGGTAACAGCAGAGGTACTTGATGCGTTTGTTACGATATTCAAAACATCCCTGGATTCTAGAACAGTGCCGAAGTATTGGAAAATTAATCATATAGCACTAGCATTCAAAACAGCAGATAGGCAAATAAAGCACAAACTATAGACAAATCAGTTTAACCTCTGTCGTGGGGAAGTTTCTTCAACAACCATAAAGTAGGAAATAACTGAGCACTTGGAAAAAAACAAAAATCAATTCACCAGTGTCAGCAAGGCTTCATGATTGACATGTTGTGCTTGGCAAACCTGTTGGAGTTCTTTACGAATGTAACCAACAATGTGGAATATTGGGATGCAGTAACTGCTGTCCATCTATACTTCAGAAGGCATTTGACAAGATGGTGCATAAAGGACTGATCTAGAAGGTTAGATCCCAGGGGATAAGTGTAGAGTATTGAATTGGATAGAGAATTGGTTGACTAACAGAAAGCAAAGCATTGGGGTAAATGGTCTTTCTCTGGCGAAGTGAAACTCCTGAAGTGCTACAGTGTTGAGTGGTCGGACCTCAATTGTTTGCAATCTGCCCAAATGACCTGGAAGGAGAGACTGAATGCAGTAACTAAATTCACAGATGGTATAGAACTAGGTGGTAAAATAGGCTGTAATGAGGAGGTAAAGAGTTTACAGATGAATATTGATAGGCTTGGAAAATGGGTCAGATTGCTGTATCTGGAAGATAGTGTTTAATCTGGATATGAGCATACTTGAATTTCCTACTGCCAGTCATAATGTGTATGTTGTTGTGTTGCTCCATCAAAAGTTCTTTGGATTTTGTTAATCGTTGATGATTGGGGTAACAGGAACTGAGGGGTTTGGTTGAGGGAGATACAGGTTGCTCTGTGTGTAGGGAACATGACATTAATGTGGAGAAAATACCGCAGTCAGGCCTTGTTGATTACCACAGCAGACCTGGCAACCAGGCCTGCTGGTTGCCAGGTCTGGTTGCCAGCATCCCTGATCTTAATTAACCAAATCACACTGTTGCAGACAGACAATCCATAATTTATATGCCTATCTCATAATAAAGAGACAAATGACCATTTATATCGGAAGTAAAGATTTGGCATGTCTTTTTAGATTTAATGGCTGTTTGAAACTGCAGTCTGAGAAGCGGGTGGCGGGACAACAAAACACTTTAGCATTGTTGCAACTTTATAGTTTAGGCATTGAGTAAGAATATTACATTATTCACATTGTTGGAAAGTGTCCATTATGAAAAATATTTTGCATGTTTCATGGGAGAATACAAGCATTAAAATGGTTAGAAAAGGAAAATATGAAGAGGATACAAGTCTTTAAAGAGGTCTGGGCATTTCAAGGGAACGGGTAAATATTGATGTTTGGATCATAGTTGGGAAAATGTACCTGTGTTTGTGAACATTGGCGAGTTGAATGGAAAAACAGTGTATTTTTCTGGAGGCAATATAAATCTTGAAATATTTTAAAACCAAACGCGTTTAGAAAAAGGAACTTTTTTTTACAGTTTACGCATTAATGATGAGACCACTTTCACTTTATAAGAGTGTTTCCTCATTATTGAGCCTTTGAGTAAGGAGAAAAACTGCTCTCTGTTCACCCTGTCTATACCCCTTATGCTGTTAAACACCCCCATTAGGAGCACCATGGAACCTCTTCATTGGTTAAAAGTAAATTCCAATAAATCGAGTCTCCCTTCAGTTTGAGTACTCTCTTGTCTTGTTAGTTCTGAAATGTATCACATTTATCAGTGTAAAATTTCATCAATCTTTGATCTGAACCATAGGGTGATACCCTTCTGTACCCTTACACGTTCTTCCTGACTGTGACCACCATCTCATCTTTGTGTCATCTACAACATTATTTATCATTTCCATCAATATCCATCGCTCCTATTCTTCTCAACATCTTTTATGAAGTTCACTATTTAGCCTTGATTTTCTTCAGATGTAGTTCACAGGAAAAGAACTGAGAAATCCATTCTCTTGATTTTTTCCTATTTCGATGAATTTACAGCGTGATGCAGTTGAGGTTTTTTTTCTTATGAGAGAGCCACACATTTTATTTTGGACATGGAGCTGATTTCCCTTATTATACTATGTGCCTTTATATGTTTTATTCATAAGACTTGTACGTAATTAATTTTGTATTAGGTTTAGATGGTTTTCACTGCAGCATTTGTGTTTTACATGGACCTGGGTAATGTTCGTTGTATCGTTCCCTGCAATAGTCAGAGCTGAAGGAATTTCCGTCTGTTCGATGGACACAGATTCATAATTTTGTTTGAAAGAGCTATAGAGATGATGATAAAGATTCAATTCAATTCTATATATAGACTCACGGCAGGATATTAAATTATATCGCCAAGTCACCTTGAATTGGAAACAAATTATTAAAACATATGCCCACTTTTCTTCATATTGTAAAAACAGGTCCAAAAATATTCTTAGAGCAGCATGAATCTTACAGCTGCTCCTGGGATTGCAGGGTGTCAAATATTTAATGTAGTCTTTTTTTGCAGTTGATATAGTTATCATAGTTTATTAATTTAACATTTTTTTCTGTTTTGTTTTATTAACATTCAAAAGGAAACATAAGAAAAGCAAAACAACTCACGATTTTCTTTCAAACGAATATTTTAATAAAAATCTTTTTAAGGTTGGTTTACAAAAAAAATGTCTATTTATTTTTAAAAAACTGATTCCTTTCTCAAAACAGAAAAAAAAAACGTTTGCAGTGTAACAAAAGAATCATTTTAAAAAATAAATAGACAGATAGATGGATGTCCGTCTGGAAAGATAGGACTGGTTCAAACCTCTCTTGTGGCTATTCCTCTATCAAAATGATTTTCAGTTTTTATAACTGCTGAAGGAGACTGTCACTCTGAGGAAAATAGAAGAGGCATCAGTTATTGGACATTTGGAATGATTCTTATGTTTGGCAGCGTTTGAGAAGATTTTGAAGAATTATTGCTACAGTGGATGCTTCTGTCAGGGACAACAGCAGAAGATTCTATGGCAGTGGCCATGGATTTATATTGGTGTGTTGCTTTCCTTGTGCTAGGATTAAGAACGCCTCTAAACGTTTCAAGCACATTGTTAAAGCTGAGATTGAGTAGCCAGAAATTATTGTACATATTGGTAGGAATGATATTTTAGGGAAAGATTAAAGCAGTACAGAATCAATTTAAGAGGGGAGGTCGAAGATTAAAAATAAAACCTTAAAAGTAGTAGTTTCTGGTTTACTCCCAATGCCAACCCCAACCGGGAACGAACAAAATGTAAAGGAGAAAAAACAATGGCTGAAGAACTGCTATGTTGTTGAGGGATTTAGATATTTGGGTAAAATGAATCTATTTTAGAATAGGACAGAGCTGTTCAGAAAGCATTGGTCTAATCTAAACTGGAAAACAACCAATATCTTAGAAGGGAGATTTGTTCATTCCATGTCGAAAGACTTTATATTGACAGAGACATCAAGGAGGATATTCCAAGTAGCATAACAAATGGTAGGATGGATGGAGAAGTTTATGAATGTGAGGAGAGCATGTCAATTAGAAAAGAAAGACGAGTGAGTCAAGTGTATATAGTAATTCTAAAGCACTCAATTCCATCTATTCCAATGTAAGGGGTCTTACAGGGAAGGCTGATGAACTCAGAGCATGTTTAAGAACGTGGCATTGGGACATCTTACTTATTACAGGAAGTTGGTGGAGAGATGTTCGATTCGAGAGTGTAGTGCTGGGAAAGTATAGCAAGACAGGCAGCATGTGAGAAGCAGGAAATTCGATGTTTTGGCAAAAGGCCCCTCATCTGGAATGAGCTGATGAAGGAATTTTGCCTGAAACAGCGATTTTCCTGCTCTTCAGATGTTGCCTGACCTGCTGTGCATTTTCAGCCCCACAGTCTCGACTCTAATCTCCAGCATCTGCAGTCCTCACTTTCGCCTGAGAGATGTTCAAGACTGACAATTCAATGTTTCAGGTGATAAGTGTCATAGAAAGGATATAAAATTCATGTGGTTGGCTTTGAGATGGTGGTCTGCCGTTTTTGATTAAGGAATAAATTAATGCTGCAACTGGGAAAGATATTTCTGAAAAATCACCCAGTTACAATATACGGGTAGTATTAAAAATAAGAAAGTAAAGATCTGTTTGAAGAGATTGCACGAAATGCTCATTTGTGACAAACCGTCCAATGAAAATATATTTGAAGAAATTAAAAAGAAGTAAGGAAAAAGCACGTCGATGGTATTGTACCAAATGCTCTCCAACAGAAAGAAAGAAATTGATAAACAAACATGTAGGGCAATCTCGGATATATGTAAGCATAATAAGGTTGTAATAATGGGAGATTTTAATTTTCTTAAAATTGATTGGGACTACCACAGCGTTAAAGGGTTGGATGGTGAAGAATTTGTCAAACGTTTTCACGAAAATCTTCTTCATCAATATTTGGATGATCCTAACAGAGAAAGAGCAAAACTAGGTCTTCTTTTGTGCAATGGTCAGGGCAGGTGACTGAAGTAAATGTGAGGGAATATTTTGGGTATTGCAATATAGCTCTATTAGTTTATAACGGTTATAGAAAAGAATAGGCCTATCATTTGTTTTAACTGGAGTATCATAAATTTTAATGGCATGGAACAAGGACATTCCAAGCTTGATTGAAGTAGACTGTTCGAAGGTAAAACGATATCTGAAGAGTGGGAGGCATTCAGTAGTGTGACGACAAGAGTTGAGAGACATTTTGTTAACAAGGGACAACTACAGTTATTGAAGTTTATTCAAGCATCAAAGAAAATCTTAATTCAGATATAGACAACTTTATTAAATTAAATCGCTGAAACAATAGAATGAGTATTTGGCATTGTTTCGAGAGAAATCAGGAAAGCAAGAAGGAGATATGAGATAGCATGGCAGAAAAGTTTAAGCACAATCCAAAGGTATTGTGCAACTACAGTAACAGCATGAGGGTAACGACCCAGAGGGTAAGGCTGTCAAAGATCATGAAGGCTATCCACGTTTTGAACCCAGGAGATGGCGAAAAAATCCCATTCCTGGTTCACTAATCAGCAATAATCACACAAAATTGGATGCACAGCAGATTCATCCAGCTTGAACTCTATCAGCTATTTGTTAGCCTATTGGCCCATTTGATCAAGATTCATTTATAATCTTAGAAAACCTTCTTCACTGTCCACTGTGCCACCAGTTTTGGTGTCATCTTCAAACTTACTAACCATGCCTTCCATATTCTCACACAAATCATTTACATAAATGACAAACAATGAAAACCCAGAAACAAACTCTGCGGGACACTGCTGGGCACAAGCCTTCAGTCCGAAAAACAACCGTCCACCATTACTCTCTGTCTCCTGCTATTGCACCAATCGAAATTGATCAAGAGAAACCCTTCAGTTCTGGCAGTATTTGAGTCCAATACAACCTGTTCAGAACAGGTTCATATACGACTCGATATGTTAACTCTATGTCTCTGCCCAGATCCTGAATCATCTATTGCATTTATCCATCATATTTCATTTGTATTTCAGATTTTCACTATCTCTAATTTTCTTCTTTTTCTTTGATTGGTCTAGATGCTGGACTTGGTTATATTTGGACAATATGTTCCATTCCTGTTCCCATCACTTGTGCCAGTGACGCATGTATTACAGTAGACTCTATTTCCTCTTTAAGTTCTGAAAATAAATGTGCAGATCTCATCAAAGTGATTTTCATTTAAAAGGCCTTTTAGGGACAGTTGCACTCGATGAAAAAAAAAACAGAAATAGCTTATTAATTATGACATGGTCTGTGCGTTTTATGACTAAAATTGTCTCCCCAGTCCATGAATATTTTCAATATATTTTTCTGAATAATTTCAGCAAATATGGTTGTCATCTAGCTCATCATATCTGTACCAGCTCGGTATGAGCTGTACCCTCACACTGAATCTGCTGTAACTCATTGTAACTCAATACATTTTGTTATCTGTGTCTGTTTTTATTTCTGCATATCCCATCCAGATGTAAACAATCTTGACAACCTGTATAACCTGTGATAAAACAGTCTCTATATAAAATATAATTATGTACATCACATTTAAAGTTGTCCTGTTCTGTTCACATTATCGTTCAACATTCCATGTACCGAAGGTCATCCGAAGGTTATCTTGCTCTGTATTTCATTTCATTCCATTTATCAGAAAGGGTAATGGTTGAATACTCGTGACTGGGAGATATTGCTGCACTCCCCTCAGGTCTCCTCAGCCACTGGCCACAGTCCTTTTTGTCTCATAGCCATTATCATATTCATTCCATCCCATACTCATTAATTCATGACTTTTAATGAACAAGGTTTTTGTACCTTGTTATGGACCAGGCCCGACCCCTCAAAACATTTTGAAGCACATAGCCCAGACCATAATGTTGTAATTTGTTGAAGGGAAGTGTATCGTGGATATTCACAAAGTGAAGTAGCTAGTCCGGCTGCCGACTTTTGAACAAACAGAATGTATTTGTAAAAATAAGGAATGAAACACAACGAACAGAAAATACCTTACCTGAATAATCCATCCTATCTGAACCTGACAGGCTACCTCGAATTAACGATGCTGATCGAAATTACTTACAACAATCCCAATAAAGAAGCACATGAGCACAAAGAAAGTAAAATTAAATAATAAAATTACAGGTTAAGGAGTCAGAGGTCGGAAGGAGGGGGAGAGCATCCAGTTTCAACAGTGAACCTGACTCAGCTAACCCTCGAACTGAACTGACCTGAGCAGCTGGAGAGCTGGCCACATCCCCTTGATTTCACCAGTTTTCTTTTTGGTAGAGTCGTGAAAGCCTTCTGTCCGAAGCATTATCTGTTAGGCAGAAAACAAAGACCCCAATGAAACATTCAAAATTGAGACATGTTGGAACTTTGGGTTGGTTAGAACCTGTCTGAAAACAATTCAAGAACAACATAACCTTGTAAAGAGACCATCTTATTGACAACTCCCCGATATAAAACAATCAACATCAAAAGATGCCTTCAGGATTCAAACCCACCCCCCCCCAAAAAAAATGGTGATTAGTACACTAAATTATGCATGTACATTCATTTACTATAAACATGCAAACCTGCACAACTACATCCGGATTCAGTGTGTGGTATTCCTATCGCTTAGTGCCTCAATCTGTCATTCAAGTTTGGACAATGCATCAACAATAGTGTTTTAAAGACCTGCCACATGCACAATTTTCAAATTTAATGGCTGTAAGAACAGGCTCCAGCTAAACAGTCTCGCATTTTTGGCCTTAAACTTCTCCAAAAACGTCATTGGGTAATGATCAGCGTACATGGTTGTCTCCGATGTGTTGCTGGTAATATAAATACTGAAATTTTGTAGTGCCAACACAAAGCTCACAGTCACTTTCCCTGCTGTTGAATATTTCTACTATTGAACATTCAACTTCTTGGAGAAAAACCTAATAGGTCTTTCTGTCTTCTTGTCACTTTCCTGCAGGAGCCCAGCACTGACCCAAATCACTCGCATTTAAAGCCAACTTGAATAATTTTGCATAATCAGGTGTGGCTGATAGTGGGGCAGTGGTTAATACATATTTCATGCCGTTAAATGCCTTTTGACACTGCTCTGTCCACTGAAACGTCTTGCCTCTCTTTAACAGAGAGTGAGTGGAGCAGTCACATTGCGAAAATGAGGCAAAAACGTCGATAAACTCTACACAATTCCAGGGACCAGAGTACTGCTCCTTTGTCAACAGTACGGGAAATACCCCAATTACCTTCACTTTTATATCCCATGACACCGTTTATCTTATGTCCAATAGAGTGGCCCAGGGAGGTGATTTTTGCTTTGCCAAATTCACTTTTTGCTCGGTTTACCACCAAGCCTTCCTTCTGAAGTCAATCGAACAAATCCAATAAATGCTGTAAATGTTCCTTCCATGAATGACAAAACATCACCAGGTCATCAATGTGCACCACACATTAGATAATCCGGTAATTTATTTGTTACCCCTGAAATTTGGCCGGCAAGTTTTCCATACGAAATGTAAGTTGCTTGTCCCACATTTTTAACACAGTCTTCCCACCGTTTAACTGGGCACAAATCAATTATTTTAACTACATTGACTTTACGATAGTCCACACGTAACCATTGGGTAGCATTTGGCTTTGGCACCATGACTATGGGTGAGTTCCAATCACTGTAACGCACGTTGACTATGTCATCTTACAGAATGCATTCAATCCCCTTCTGAACCTGTGCCAGCTTTAGAGGATTATGCCTGTAAGGATGTTACTCACTCACAACAGCATCTCCTATGCACGATTATGCACAATTGGGCTAGTACTTCCAGGTTAATTTCTGCTTATCTCCCCATGTGACAGTAATAACTCAATAACTCTTTATGTCATTTCAATTTTTCTCAAAGAGGTAACTCAATAATTTATCCTAATTTTAGAAAACTACATTATTGTCCACTTCATTTAAGGAATGCCATAATCATTAACACCTTCTCCTCTTGCTTTACTTCCCTGTGAAAATATCTTTTGAGCATATTCACATGACATAAATTGTGAGATGTCTTTCTGTCTGGAATCCTTATCAAGCAGTTACCCCCACTCTTTCTATTTATAAGGTCCGCTAAACCTTGCTTTTCAAGGTTCACCTATCACTGGACGTAACAGTAATAAATTATCTCCGATAGCAAAATTGCAAATTTTTAATTTCCTGTCCAATTCCTGTTTTGTTGCATGCTGCAATACTTTTAAATGCTGTCCAGTCAACTCCCCAACGGTATTAATCGTTCCCTGAAATTTGGGACATAGTCCAAAAGTGTGACCTTTGAATTCTGATTTACTACTTTCACCTTAATCAATTGTAATGGCCCAAAAACTAATTCAAATGGATTGAATTTGCTCCGTTAATTTGGTGCATCCCTGATCACGAAAAGTGCAAGTGGATTTTCCTTAACCTAATCATTGGATAATCCTGATCATAAGCCCTCAACATGGTCTTTTATTGTTTGATATCACCTTTCTCCGTGCAATTTTGGATGGTACACAGTAGATTAGAATTTCTTTATTCCTAACACACTGTAGTGAATAATTTTTATGTGAGGTTTGAACCCTTGATCTCACTGTAGCTGTATTGGTGGTCTATATCTATTTAGAAAAAAAAGATTTGTTCCTTTGAAATTCTTTTAGGTGTGATATGGCATCTTGAGGTGGGCTCTGGAAATCTCGTCAATGCATCCATTATTGTTAACAAATACTGGTGCCCAATTTTTTTTTGAGGTCGGCAACCTAGACAATCAATTAAGACTCTTGCAAAAAGGTTCCTCAAATACCAGAATAGTTGAAAAAATGTGAAGTTTTTATTATCGCTTGTGTTTTTCCAATTACCTGACATGTATTACACGTCTGGTAAAATTCAATTGCATCCTTTTGCAGTCCAGAACAGTAAAATGTCTCTGTATTTCAGCCTATATTTTCCTCACTCCTAAATGACTTCTAGTTGGTAGCTCACGCACGATTCGCATCTCATCTTTTCTGTACCCCATTGGCAAAACGATTTGATGAATCTCTTCCCATTTCTCATCTCCTTGAGTATGTGATAGACTCTATATCCTTATTTGGACAGCATTTTTAAGGTAATGACACTGAGGAATACATTAAAAATTCCTAACATAAATGCGTTTTGATACAACTGGTTTGAACTTTTATCTTTCTACTGTAACTCAATTAGTTTAGCTGCACTAAAAATAGTTGCATGTTCATCTACTTGCTCCTGTTTTTTTCTCAACTATCTTAAGGAAAAACGTCTCTGTTAATGCTACTTAAGCTTCCTTATCTTCACATTTTTGATATTGCCTGTTTCAACTGGTGACACTGGGACCTTGTTACCCCACAATCAGGAAAGTTTCCAGGATAAGACCCTTGCATTGCTTCAGTTGCCTGCGTCTCCACTGGCTTTTCAACCAGTGTTGGCAGTACTCCTATTAGTGAATCAGCATTTTTTTTTCTTTGCGTAAGTACAAATTGTATTGCTGGAACTGAGAGTTTGTCCAACACCCCTACCACAATTCCTCCACACTTTTCTGGACACGTTACCCTCGCTTTACAAAATGTTGCAATTTTTGTCTCAATATGAATTCCCTTTAGCACTATCTTTTCTGGAAATAGTTCTTCAGGAGTACATTTCTCCTCATCTTTCAGCATCACAGTTTGAGAGGATACTGTATCCCTTAATATTGCATCCTCTTTACCTGCCCTATGTGAATAAACTTTCCCTTTGCAGGTATATTTTCTAAACAGATCTGGCACTTCCTCCTTAACAATCGTCCGATCAGTTTGCACACTGTGATGCAGCTTTCTAGCTTCCACTGTCCTTTCCGTTACCACTCCAAAAAAATCCCAGGCTTATCCCGGTTTCCTGCGTCTGTGTTTTTTTTTTCAGAACCCACCAGCACAGTGCTTTCATGTGTCCTAATTTGTTTCAATGAAAACACCAGAGCTTTTTTAAACGTCTTTGTCTCCTTCAAGTATTTCCTTTCTGCCCTGTGGAAAGTCATCATTAAAATCTTCACCGAGATTATGGACTGAAATTGATTCTGGAAGCCAAAACAAGTTTGATAATTATTAATCACTAGTCATAATCATTAGCCACTTCAGCTGCCAGCCTTGCCGTTTTAACTCTCTGCTCTTCCAAATGAGTTGGCACTATGTCAGGCAGTGAATTTTTAAACTCCTCCAAATTAATTGTTTCTCGAAGAGCATCGTAGGTTTGCTCTCTTTTTAAAGCTCTTATCCATCGATCAAAATTACTTTGTTTGATCATTTCAAACTCAAATTAATTCGACCAGGATCCCTCAGACTCCTGAAACGTTTTCTGTCGGCTTCTGCCACAAACTCCATATGCACATGTCCCTTCCTCATACTCCCTAGATCCCTCCTCTGATAGTGTTGTGAATACATCACTAGCACGACCTACAAATTTTGTTTGGGTCAAAAAAACCCACATGGTCACTGGACACTGAAAATGTTTAGCCACTTAATCTAAGTGTCCATCTTTGAAGCTCAAATGCTCTGCAATTTCCTTTCTTTCCTGCTAAAGCTATTTGTTATCTTTCTTTTTTCTCTGTTAGACCTATTTTTTCTCTTTCTTCCTCTTCTAGAACATAGAACATAGAAGAATACAGCGCAGTACAGGCCCTTCGGCCCTCGATGTTGCGCCGATCCAAGCCCACCTAACCTACACTAGCCCACTATCCTGCATATGCCTATCCAATGCCCGCTTAAAGGCCCATAATGA
>NC_057717.1:32955886-32989844 GCF_004010195.1 Chiloscyllium plagiosum
AAAAAAACACCGCTGCCCGTTACCGGTAAGTAATTTTAAAACAAACTGTCTTACCTTAGCTGCTGCTTGCACTCAAAGTGACCGTTGGCGTCGAAAGGTGAGTATTTATACTCACTGCTTTCCTTCCCGGCTGCCCCTCCGGTCTTCGTCACTTCCTCCTGCTGCTCCCGCTCTTTCTGTAAAGAGAGAAAGAAAAAACACCGCTGCCCGCTACCGGTAAGTAATTTTAAAACAAACTGTCTTCCCTTTGCTGCTGCTCGCACTCAAAGTGACCGTTGGCGTCGAAAGGTGAGTATTTATACTCACTGCTTTTCTTCCCGGCCTCCCCTCCGGTCTTCGTCACTTCCTCCTGCTGCTCCTGCTCTTTCTGTAAAGAGAGAAAAAAACACCGCTGCCCGCTACCGGTAAGTAATTTTAAAACAAACTGTCTTACCTTAGCTGCTGCTCGCACTCAAAGTGATGTTAGTCGGAGCTCAAACTGCTTCATTTCTGCTTCTAACTCAAGCTGCTTCATTTGTGATTGAAGCTTATTCATCTCCACAGATCCTGATGGAGTTTCCAACAAATTGGAATGCTGAGCTACTGCTGCAATCATCTCATCTTTCCACACATTAGGAGGTAGCTTCAACTCCCTTCGTCAACTAATTCTCGCTGCTTGGACTTATGTGCATTTTGTAAAACCCCCAATGTCACTTTATCTAACTCCAAATCAAGCTTGATTTCTGCAAGAACCATTAATATCTGAAGATCTATTTACTCACCAAATCAACATACCAAATAAGAGACACAAACACCTGACACTCGCTATCTAAATACTGGAATGAATTTCAAAAATGTAAGTCACATTGCTTTGAAGCCAACAAAGTGTATTAAGATGTTTTCGAATTAATATAAAACAGTATTCAATTGTATTTTGTGTTGAAAATTCAACATTGTCTTACTAGAGCATCGAGAGGAATGTCCAGACAGATCCGCATTTCCTGTGTATGGTCAGGGCAAATATGCCTACTGAGAATCTGTTGCTTGGCGCCTGTTCTAGTCGTGTAGAAAACAGCATGGTAACAACATGGGTGCTCATGGTGGAGCGTTCAGACGGTTATAGCATTGCAAATGGACAATTCAGCAGAAGCATCTAACCTGCGATAATAAAACATCCATCATTGTCTCTCACAACTTACCTCACGACAGTAATTACTGATGGGAGATGTGACCATTAGCCAGCGATTTCAACATTAAATTCAATCCAAATGTTATTGTGAACTGAAGTAGCATACTGAAAGGAGTTAACTGGATCTGTTTATTCAGTGACTGTGACTGATATCAGTCTCCATGAATCCTAATTGTGGCAATGGATGATTTTCCTGTTTTATTTGTAAATGGCTTCTTGCAATGGTTTATCCCATTATAGCTGCAGATGCATCACTTCCAACACTAACAGGGACCAGCTGTTGCAAAGACAGGGAGAGGAGAGATCAGAATCTGAAAACCATAGACTGGAATGTTCCAACAATGGATCAGAATCTGAGAGCTTTAGACTGGAATGTCGCACCAATCGTTCAGAATCTAAGAAACATATACTGGAATGCTGCAACAATGGACAGGAGTTTATCCTGTGGTCTTTTACATCTTTCCTGGTATTGGCACATATTACCGAATCGGATATACGGTGTACTGCTGATTATTCAGGCTGGTTACTATCCCATGCTCGCTATTGTTGGTGTTCCTGCTAAGTCTACCAATTTCTATCGACTTATTAATCTCATAAGCTATAGTGAACTTCAGTGCTATTTCTGTTATCTATATTTAGTAAAGACATAAAATATTGTCCTCAGTTTCAAATGCAAATCCATTCATTCTCCACAAATTTCAGAACCACCCATACCCCCGTCCTCACAAACATCTGAGAACAAGACTGTTCACAATCCCGAAGTACCTATTTGCCCTGAATTGATTGGTATTCTTTCCATCACCAAAGCTACCCACTACTAACTCCATGATATCCGCAGACCCCATCTAGACGTCAGTGCGGGTGTGAAATAAGCCAATATCTATACCTAGGACACGTAATTCAGGGGCTCAGGTTACTACACGAGAGACACTGTTTGAAATCCTATCTCAGAAGATGACAGAATTTAAATTCAAATGACAGGAACTGGAAATAAGAGCGAATTTTACTAATATAATCCCACCAGCACTTTGTCAATAAGTTTATTTATTTCACTGTTGTCCATTGGTAAAGAAATCTAGCATTATTACCTGGTCTGGATTAAGACTGACGTCAGATCTACTGCCTTAAGGAATGGCCTCACAGCAAAAGGCATATGTTGAGGTCAACAAATGCTGCCCTTGCCAGTGATGCAGACATTCAATGTAATAACAACATAAACGGTTAAAAAAAAAACAAAGAATGATGCTAGAGATCAGAAACAAAAAGAACGAGAAAGTGCCAGTGAAATTGAACAGATTTGGCAGCCTCAGGTCGAGAGAAAAATAGAAGTGACATTTCGAGTCCAATCGCCATACATCAGAACTGAACGCAGCTGGGAAATAGAGTGTTTGAAATTGGTGACAGGGAATTCTATTGTGATGGGATGAAGGAGTGAGTTCGATAGATAGTGAAAGAGAGAGATAGAGAGAAAGAAACAAACAGAGGAATTGTTGATGATCAGCTGGAATGGAAATAAAAATTCAGATTAATCTTATTTATTTTTCTCCTGTTCCCATATTGCTGAAATTCATGCCCATGTAAGGTGTATATCCGGTTTGAAGTGAGTTATGTCCCTTTGTCTCTCTTTCTTGAGTGTGATCATCTTTTTTATTCATTAATGGGATGCTGGCCCAGTATTTAATTCCCTTTCCTCATTGTCCTTGAAAATGTGTTGGTTTGCTGCCTTCCTGACCCACTGAAGTCCGTGGTCTGTGCGTAGTCAGTGCTGAGGTCCGCCCGGTTTCGTTTCTTTAAGAATTTGTAGTGAGTAATATAACTGACTTGACCATTTCAAACTGCAAAGTTAAAAATCACACAACACCAGGTTATAGTCCAACAGGTTTAATTGGAACTGCAACTTTGTGTTAACCACAGTGCTGTGGATCTGGAGTCATATGCAAGCCCGACCAGATGAAGATGGTAGTTTTCATTCCCTGAAGGGCATGATTGTGCCAGATAGGACAACAATAATGGTTTTATGGTTTTATTTGATTTTAAATTCCAGATATTTATTGAATGCAAATTCCAACATTTGCCATGTTGGGATTCGAACTCAGGGTCTCAGCCATCGCCTGGGTCCCTGTGAAAATAATTTCAGAGAGAAGACAGCGAGGCCATCATCTCCTTAGCATTTCTAAACGTCTCCAATGGCAATAGTGGTGTTGCTGTTGGCGCGGCTGTGATTAAAATGCAACAAAATGTTTTGGCAAAATATACCATCTTCAGTTTGTATTTATGAGAAGGCAAGATGATGGGAAGTGTTCTTGGTGAAAAGGAGCTGGATGTCCTTGGTCATGAGCCACTGACAGAATTCATACGTAACAGTAAGTCATCTGCACAGTAAATGTATAGTGTCCTTCATTGCAAAATAATGAAAGTATAAGAGTGAAGACACCTTCCTGAAGTTATAGAGTGATATTGAGATAGAACTTGGGGTGCTGTGAATAGATTTTCTCTCCTTTGGGTGGAATGATCTCCTTGCCACATTGAGATAGAGTAAAAGTGTTACACGAAACTAATCCCTGCAGTGAATTTACCACGAGGAGAGTGTGAAGGAAATGAGTGTTTAATTTGTAATGTGACAAAAGAATTAAAAGTGATTGCAAGAAAACTTGAGCGTTATAGACCAACGTTCAATATTTTCAAAACAAACCATCGATATCGTGAAATATTACGTGTTTTCCACAATATGTATTTTCACATTTGGACAAATATATGATAGGAAAGATTTAGAAGGATATGGGCCAAGTGCAGGGAAATGGAGTTAGCAGGGATGGACATTTTAGTCGGAATGGACCAGTTTGGGCTAAAGGGCCTGTTGAACTCTATGGCTATGTGACGGTTTACATATCTCTGTGGAGCAACCATGTTAGTTGAGAGAGAGCTCCAGGTTCCGAACAAACTCTCACGTCTGAATGTACAGTTGGAGTGAGACCCTGCACTAAGCATCATGTTGTCACAAACCTGTCTGCAGCCACACTCTGACAGGGTTGGCCATTCTCAAAAGCTTCTGACCGTCATGCAGAAGACTAGCCTGTTTTCTCGGAAATGGAAGATGCCTCCTTGAGACGTGGCACAAACCATCCGCTGTGCCTCCTTTCCATCAGCAAACCACGTTAATGTAACACCCATGAAACATTATCAATGGAGCCAGGAGGCACAGCATGCAGCAGTCTGTCTGTACAATCTCTGCTTCATTGGTTTGTCGTTTTGAAGTATCAATGACATACTACTATTACAATGTAACAGTTTGGAGGTGCTGAATGGCCTCTTCTGTTCGTGTGTCAGTGTGTCGAGGGGCTGAACGCCCTCTTCCTCGTTCCAGGGAAGAGCTTCATTATTGGATGACCCGTGGTAGCTACTTACCAGCGTGTACTGCTGACTAGATTCCTTATCTTCCTGTGTAACAATAGACAAACAGGAGGCTGGAAGAAACAGCAAGCCAGGCAGCATCAGTAGGTGGAGAAGTCAACATTTCAAGTATACCCGTTCTACAGGACTGCAGGTGTGGGTATGGGAAGCTGCAGATAAAGAGGGGAGGGAGTAGCTGGGATGGGGAAAGCAGCACGATGGTGAGGTAAGGGATAGGTGGACACAAGTGAAGGGTGCATGCCGGTTGGTTGATTGGAAGTATGAATCCGGTTGGGAGCTGGAAGGCGGGGTCATTTGGTGGACTGGAAGGGAGAAGACGGGGGTGGAAATGGAGGAGGACCATGGCTGAGAAGGTTTTTTCAATTTGGAGAATCCAGTGTTGAGCCCTCCAGGCTGCAGGCTACCCAAGCAGAAGATAACATGTTGTTCCTTCAATTTGATGTCTGACTCAATGTGGCAACAGAGGAGGCCAAGAATTGCCATGTTAGAAAGGAATTGCGAAGGTGAAATGAAAAGGTTTGTGACTGGGAGCTCAGGTCAGTCCCTTTGGGCCTGGCTGTGATGCTGGGTGAAATGTGCCCTTAGTTTAAGTTGCTCTTCCCGATGTAGAGCAGACTATATCAGGAGCACCTGATGCAGTAAACTAGGTTGAAGGAGAGGCAGGTGACCTCTGTTTCACCTGGAAGGACTGTTTGGGGCCTTGGAAGAGGTGAGGGAGGTGTGTGCCAGCAGGCGATACATTTTTTTTCCTCTTCAGGGTCAGTTGCTAGTGGGGATTGGCGGGTTTGGTGGGGATTGTGGCATGAAACAAAATTAGTGAAGGGATTGGTCCTTGTGGAAGATGTGCCAGGTGTTGGGATCCAACCTAGTTTACTGTATCTGGCACTCCTGATGTTATCTTCTCTATATCAGACAGATTTAATATAAACTGAGGGGAATGTTTTGCTGAGCATCTCAGCCGGGCCTGTAAGGGCTGATCTGACTCACAGTCACAGCCTATTTCAAATCCCCCTCCACTCCCATTCTGACATGACCATCCTTGATCTTCTCCATTGCCACAACGAACCAAAGCACAAACTGGAGGAACAACACTTCATATTCCACCAATGTAGCCTACTGACCGTGGAACTCACAATGAGTTCTCCAATTTCTAGTAACCTCCCTTCCAATCCCCCGACTCCTTACCCAGCCCCTTCTCCTTCCATTTCTCTGGTCAACTATCTTCCAGCTGTCAAATGGATTCATTCCTCCATTGACCATACCGGTAGTACCCTCTACCTGTGTTCTCCACCTCACCCGCCGCCTCCTCCTACTCCTCCACCTCGCCTCTTTATCTGTACACACCCTTACCCCCACCCCCAGTCATGAAGAAAGGTTATACCCAACGTGTGGACTTCTTTTCCTGATGCTCCCTGGCTTGTTGTGTTCTTCCAGCCACCTACATTCCAACATTTATGTAGAGTTTTTTTTAAAAATCTCTTCTTGTGCAATAGGTAAGAGAGAGTGAACGGGCTGTGCCTTTCTTATCCAAAAGCCTCGATGGGCTGAATGGCGTTCTCACATTCCTGTGAAACCAACTTCAGATGCTGAATGAGCTCATCGTTTTTAGTCCTGTGGAAATGTTCAGGGTCTAGCAGTGCTGTTACATGAATGTTACCTACACGTTACCAGCACGAGCCTGAATGTTCTCCAGGTGTTGATGCTTTAAGCGATCTTTTCTGAGCATCCTCACTTCTGATCGAATGACGGAGGGTAAGACATTGCTGAAGCAGCTGAAGATGTTTGTACCGAGAAAGCTACCCTGAGGATAGCCCACAGAGATATCCAGGGACTGAGAGGATTAATCTCCACCAGCCACATGGTGTCCTGAATGGCCCTACCACTTGTGAGTTTACAATGCTTGCCATTAAGTGCAGTTTTATTCCGCCTCCTTGACATCTTGTTCAGTCACTTCCTGCTGTTATGTCAGGGCCAGTCACTCTGACGCTGTGTTCCTTTATCATATTCACGTCCAAGGCCAAGGTAAATATATGGGGACTGTTTCCTTCTCTCAGATGGTAGTGACTGTTGGGGCCTCTCTATCCCAGACAGCTACATCTCTGAATGTTTGGGGGAACAGGGTGGTGTTAATGGATTTTGACACATCAGAGATTTGAGGGCGACAAAGAATTGGGCATGAAAGAGAAATTGCGGTCAAGAGAGGTCAGCCCTGATCTTACTGAAGGTCAGGCTATATAGCTTGCTATTATTACAATAAACCCCATAGTCCAGTCACTTTGTTGCCTCTTCCATTTCCTGTGGTACTGGCTTCAAGTAGCTGAATAGGCGGATACTGATGCTGCATGATCTAAACTGGGTCCAGTTCTATCGACTGGAGGAGCTGATTGGTCTCCTCCTGTAAATGTATATCATAGTCCAGGGGCTGAGAAGCCTCATCCTGTTCTGGTGTAACTGAAATCCATGTAGACCAGATCGACCACCCTTGGTGAATGTTATCACTGCAGATGCTGGTGATCAGATTTGAAAAGTGTCGCACTGGAGAAGCCCAGCTGGTCAGCCAGCATCCGAGAAACAGGAGTATCGATGCCTTGGACATTCCTGATGATAGGCTTGTGCCCAAAACGTCAATTCTCCAGCCCCTCGAATGCAACCTGACCTGCTGTGCTTTTCCTGCACCACATTTTCGATGCATCGGCCCGCCCTGCTCGACCTTCCTGGTCACGTCATCAAAGAACTATAACAAATTCGTCAGGCGTGAAATTCCATTCACAAAGCCATTCTTACTATTACTAATCAAACTCTGTTTCCCCAATGCATGTACATCTGATCCTTTAGAATCTTCTCAAGTAATTTACCTACTACAGATGTTAAGCTTACTGGCCTGTATTTCCCAGACTTAATTTTTCAATCCTTCTTGAATAAGGGCACAACATCTGCTTTCCTCCAGACTTCTGGGATCTTACCTGTGGTAACTGATGATCAGAATTATCAGCCAGGGTCCCCGCAAATTCTTCTCTAGCCCCTTGCACTGTTTTTGGAAAGGACCGTGAGATTTATCCAACTTTAACATTCTAGTATATGCAATACCTCCTCTACTGTGATATTTACTGCCCGCTAAGTTATCACCAATAATTTCCCCAATTTCCCAAGTACTCATGTCTTTCTCCACGGTAAACATAGAGGAGAAATATTTGTTGAGGACATTGAGAGGTCCTATTCTCTCTTTAGTTTCTGCTTTTCCTTTAACATACTTAAGACACCTCTTTGGATTCACCCTGATCTTCTCAGGCAAGTTATCTCATACCCCATATTCGCCCTCCTGATTTCCTTCTTCAGTAAACTTCTGTATCCACTGTACACCTCCAGGGATTCCCTTGATCGCAGCTGTCTCTACCTGAGCCACGCCTCCACATGTTTTTGGTAAAAGCTTAAACATCTCTTGTCATCCAGGGTACCTCATTCCTGTCAACTTTCCTTTCACCCTCACAGGAACATACAGATCTTAAACTCTCACTTGCCGGAGGTGCCTTAGCTTGCAAACAGACTATTCCAATCAACCCCTGCAAACTGCTGTCTAAGTCCACCAAAATTAACCTTGCCCCAATTTAGAACTTGAAGCTATGGACCAAAATTTCCCTCTCCAGAACTATTTTCAAATTAATCGATCTATGGTCACATCTACTGTCACCTCACTCACCTGTCCTGACATACTTCTAAAGAGTAGGTCAAATTTTGCTCCTTCCCGATTTAGGACTCTCTGTATTCTACTTGAGGAAACATTCCTGACGCATTTACTTGACTCCATCTCATCAAATCACTTAATGATCTGGCAGTTCCAGTTGCTATAAAAAAAACTAAAGCCCCTATTATGACAACCCAAATGTTCCTGAAAGTCTCCGCAATCTCTCTACATATTTTTGTTCCTGCAATTTCTGTGCCTATAGTAAAACCCCTTCTTATTTCTTAGATCTACCCACAAAGCCTCATTGGATGATCCATCAGTTATTTTATCTCTGATCACTGCTGCGATATACCCTTTATTCAGAAATGAGACTCCCCTCTTCTCGTTCCACGATCTCTGTCCCTCCTAATGCATTTAATCCTGGTACATTAAGCTGTCAGCCCTACCCACCCCTCAGCTATTTTTCTGCAATAGCTAGACTATCCAGCGCCAATAACCTATCCACATGCTGAATTCATCGACTTTAACTGTCATACCTTTTGCACTGAAATAACACAATTTAACCCATAGGCATTTCTTGTTCTCTATCGTGTTCCAGCCTGATATGTCTCCTCAATGTACTATTTTCGATTACTGTATCTCCTTCCAGCCTCTCACTTGCCTCCCTGCTCTTGAGGATACCACCTCCTGCCAATCTCGTTTAAACAATCCCCTGTTGCACTAGCAAAACTGGCTGCGATACTATTGATCCACCCTCCAGTGAATGTGTCACCAGTCCCTCCTGAACAGGTCAACTCTGTCACAGAAAAGCCCCCAGTGTTCTAAAAATACGAATCCCTCCCACTGCACCAAATCTTTAGTCATATCTTTATCTTGATATCCTCCTACTCTTACCTTCACTAGCTCATGACACTGGAAGTAATCTGGAGATTATCACTGTCGAGGTCCTGGTTTTTAACTTTTCTCCCAGTTCTCAGTTAATCATTCTATAGAAACCCATTCCTATATCTAAAGGATTCATTTGTGCCATCCTACACAATGACTTCTGGCTGCTCACCCGCCCCCTTGAGAACTTTCAGCAGTCACTTAGAAACTTCCTGGACCCTGACACCTGAGAGGCAACACACCATCCTAGTTTCCCGTTTGAGGTCACAGAATCTCCGATCTGTCCCCCCGAACAATCAAATCTCCTATCTCTAAGACCCTGTTTACCTTTATCCTTTCCTGCTGCTCCCCAGATCCAGTCCAACCATCTTGGCTACTGCTGCTTTCCCCTGAACAGTCATTTCCTGACAAGCATCGCCCATCCCCCAACATACACAAAATCAGTATCCAGAATGGTATACTTGGTTTCGACAGGAATGGACACAGGGGATTCCTGCATTTTCTGCCTACTCCCTTCGCCATTCCTGGTGGTCGGCCAGCTAATCTCTGCTTGGAACACGGCAGGAAGCAAGGAACGCCTGTTGGATTAAATTGCTGTTAATGAAATGCAACAGGGCTGACAGGTAAGGCGGATGAACTCAGGGCGTGGATTTTTACATGAGACTGGGATAGTGTAGTCTTTACAGAAACATAGCTAAGGGAGGGCATTGGGTGTGATCACCTCACTAAAACTCTTATCTATGAAGTGCTAAGTATCTCGGATGATCCGGAATGCAGTCAGGTCCAGCTCTCGAACATTGTCTCCCAGAAGCTGCAGCAGGATGCACTGCCCACATGTGTAGTCATCAAGGACAGTGTAAATCTCCCTGACCTCCCTCAAACCGAAGGAGGAACATGCAACTGCACTAACTGCCATCTCCACTGCTGTTAGACTAGTGTTAAAAAGAGTTTACCTGAGCTTACCTGTACCTTTTGCTGAACCGCTGCTCACTGATGTCCCTGGAACCAAAGCATTACTACCTACTCTGCCACTAACAGTACGTCAATAGAACACTCCACATTTAGTTTTGGTTAGGACAGGAGGGAGACACTACAGTGATGTAGTGTTTGAGCCTTAAGCAATCTTTGACATCAGACCCATACTTGGACTTAGGGGTGTCTTGCTGAGGTCTTCCTTCTGATAATGGTCACTGCGCTGATGCAAATATTCACCCTCACAGCCCATCCGCGTTGTAGCAGTCCTCTGGCCTTTTTTGTCTACTAGTACTGCATTTATGAATTCCTTGTATCTATTCATTGTATTCGAAACTGTGTCTCACTTCGGAGGGAGAGATGTTGATGTTCCAGTGAATACAGGCTATTAGAAAAGGTTTACCATTAGACATACGAGCGACAGTATGCCCATCCGCTCTCTGACTCTGCTTTTACTTTCAATTAGGGTACATTTATTCTGATAACATTCCATTCCATTTTCCTGCGTTTTACCCGTAACCTTTGTTTAAAAATCTGTCCATCTCAGCCTTGAAGATATTTAGTGATAATTCCTCAACAGCCTTCACAATGTTCTACAATTATTTCCCTCCCACTGATTTGAGACTTAGTGGTCTTTAATGCCATGGCTTTTTTTTTTGTAGCACTCTGTGTGGAAGTTGAACCTACATTAGATGTTGTCCTGTTCGATTCCACCACCTCTGTGGCCCGAGGCAAAACAAAATAAAGCACAACATTTAAGAGCCTGTAATCTCCTTCCTCATCTTCCACATCAGTCTGAGATACAGGTCATCCAGATCTAGAGATGTGCCTACTTTTTATACTGCATCAACTTCCAATTATCCTTCAGCTTCTGTCCAGGAACTGCTTTTCCGAAGTGAAGACCAATATGTAGTACGCGTTTGCCATATTCTCAGGCTCAATGCACAGCTTGCCTCCTTGGTCCCTACTACTCCCTATTCTTTGTCTTGTTACCCTCCTACCCTTAATAAACGATAAAATCGCTTTGAATTCTTGAAAATATTGCCCACTAATGTTTTTATCACCCCGAGTTTTGCTCTTCTGCATACTTTCTTGAGTTTAGTCCTACACGTTCTCTATTCTTCTGGGACCTCCATTGACCTGCTCACTTTATGCCTGCTTTAAGCTTCTCTTTCATTTTTAATTCTATTCTGAATATTTGTAGACACCCCAGCTCTCTGGTCTTGTTTTCCTAAATTTCATCTTTGTTGTAACATGTTGTGGTGACACCCTCATCAATTCCATTTTGAGCATGTGATCCCCATGCTGTTCTGCTACAGTTTCACCCAGAAGTAACTGTACCATGGCCAGATCCTGTCTTTCTTTTGATAAGATCTGCCTCCAACATGCACATTATTTTTATTTTTCAAACCTTTTTTCTTTTGGTCTTTTACTTAATAAGCTAAAAATGCTTGACTCACGGTCACTGGTCCTGCAATGCTCTCCCAATCCTGCCTGCAACACCTAACTGACTTCGTTCCCACAGTGAGGCTCGGCACAGCCCCACCCATTGTTTTATCTGCTACATGTTTATATAAGGAGCTCTGTGGAATAAATGTCAAGACATCTTTGCCCTCTTAAAAATAATTATCGCTGCCCTAATGAATATTTGTAATTGAAATGCCTTAATATAATGATCCTATTATTGTATTTACACACCTCAGTGAATTGGTTGAACCTGCTCCTGGAGTTCCGTTTATCTGGGGATCTATAATATATTCGCAGCAGTGTTTCTGTCATTGTTATGATCCTAACCTCAACCCACAAAACGTTATTTGAATGCCCTTCCAAAATGTCATCCGTCGTTACTGCAGTCTTTAACTCCATAATTAATAATGCAACACCACCTTCTATTTTACCCCTCTCCTGTGCTGCCTATAGTTCTTGAACCATAGAATATTGAGTTGTAAGCCCTGACCTGCCTCAAACACATCTATGTCATGGCAAAAATATCCACTTCTCCCTGTCACCTCGTTCCCTTAACAAATCTATCGGTCCGATAACATTCCCAGCATTATGGCAAAGGACATCCAGCCTGGAATATAGCACCCGGAATACTCTATACCTCGGAGTTCTTCAGTCATTTACTTTTTTGTTATCAAGCTGCCTTTGCATGAACTAAAAATGTAACTCTGGGACTGAATGAATAATTGTTGAATTGTAATTTCATTTTTAATGAATGTGTTAATCAAATGCAACGTTCCAGAACTGATCAGTCAGCTTAAAATACAATGAATTCATGCTGATTAATTCCCTGCTCGGTGTGGAGAAAGTGAGGACTGCAAATGCTGGAGATCAGAGTCGAAAAGTGTGGTGCTGGTAAAGCAGAACGAGCCAAGCAGCATCAGAGGAGCAGGAGAGTGAAAGCTTTGAGCAAAAGACCTTCATCAGGAATGCATTGGCGTGTTCACTTTTTCCCCATTCCATGATTCATGGAATATTTGGAATTGTACTTGCTCAGGAGGGCAGCACTGCATATAGCCCTGATGTGTAAAGCTGTCAATCAGTTGGTTGGACAGGGAGTAGATAAAGTGAGTTGAAGGACAGACTGATTGAAGTATAAACATAAGGATGGTTATGTCCGCTGGACCACACAGGAAGCACCCAAGGTTACCAGAGAAATTGAGGGAAGAGATTGCTGCACCTTTGGCGATTATCTCTGTGCCCCTACTGTCAACTGAAGTACTATCTGATGGTCGGATGGTGGCACAAGTTATTCCCTTGTTCAGGAAAGGCAATAGGGATAATCCTGCGAAATACAGGCCAGTCAGTCGTTCTTCTGAGTTGGGAAAAGTATTGGAAGGATTCTGAGAGACAGAATTTATGATTACTTGGAAAATCATAGTTTGATTAGAGATAGTCAGCATGGCTCTTTGAGGTGCAAGTCATGCCTCAAACACTGTATTGAATTCTTTCAGGATGGGATCAAACACATTGATGAAGGTAGAGCAGTGGATGTGATGCACATGGATTTTAGCAAGGTGGTTGATAAGTTACCATAAGATCGGCTCATTCGGAAAGTAAGGAGGCATGGGGTACAGGGAAACAGGGAAATCTGTCTGTGTGGATACAAAATTATCTGGCCTGTAGAAAACTGAGGGTGGAAGAACATGGGATGTATACAGCCTGGAGCTTGGTGACTAGTTGCGTTCTTCAGGAAATGGTTCTGGGACCGCTGTTCTTTGTGACTTTTGCAAAGACTTGGATGATAAAGTGAAAGGCTGCTTTAGTAAGTTTCACGATGTAACAAAGATGTTGAGTTATGGATAATGTGGAGGGCTATTGTAGGTTGTAATTGGACATTGACATGATGCAGAACTGGGATGGTAAATGACAGATAGAGTTCAACCTGGATAAGTGTGAATTCAGGGAAAACGTGAGGACTGCAGATGCTGGAGATCAGAGCTGAAAATGTGTTGCTGGAAAAGTGCAGCAGGTCAGGCAACATCCAAGGAGAGGAGAATCGACCTTTCGAGCATGAGGAATGCATTCCTGAAGAAGGGGTCATGAGCAAAACGTCGGTTCTCCTGCTCCTTGGATGCTGCCTGACCCGCTGCGCTTTTCCAGCAACACAGTTTCAGCTGAGTGTGAAGTGATTCATTTTGGAATGTCGAATTTGAATGCAGAATACAGTTTCAGAGGCAGGATTATTGGCATTGTGGAGGACCATAGGGATCATGTGTTCCATATCATAGGACGCTCAAAGTTGTCACCCAAGTTGATAAGATTATTAATATGTATGGTGTTTTCATTAGCCAGGCATTGAGTTTAAGAGCCGCAAGGTTATGCTGCAGCGCCAAAAAGCTCTGGAGAGACTACAGTTAGAATATTGTGTTCAGTTCTAGTTGACTCATTACTGCAAAAAATGTTTAATCTTTGTAGAGAGTGCCGGGGAGATTTACCAGGATGCTGCCTGGACTGGATGCCATGTCTTACGAAGAAAAGTTGAGGGGGCTTGGGCTTTTCTCCTTTGACCAATGAAGAATAGGAGGTGACTTGATAGATGTGTATAAGATTATGAGAGGCATAAGTAGAATGGGTAGCCAGAGACTTTCTCGCAGGGTGAAAACGGCTATCTCGAGCGAGCATAATTTTAAGGTGATTGGAAGAAGGTTTGAGGAGATGTCAGAGGTACGTTCTTTACACAGAGAGTGGTGGGTGTTTAGTAAGTCAGCTGCATTCGGGATATTTAAGCAGCGTTAGTAGAGTCAGCTGCATTAGGGGTATTTAAGTGACTATCGGATAGGCATATGGAGAGTTTGTCAGTTAGTCTAATATTAGAGTAGGATAAAAGTTCGGCAGGACATCAAGGGTTGAAGGGCCTGTACTGTGCTGTACTTTTCTGTGTTTTATGTTTCACCCAGCCTGTGGATTCTTATCAATTGTTGAATGTGTGAGAGAATGATGTGTGTGTGATTTGGAAGCTGGGGAGGGGCGTTAACCCAAAAGTTCCAGTTATGTTGTTCATTGTTACATTCTCCTGAATTTCAGTACAATATGTGTCGTGTCCTACACCAGGCAGGCTCCGCCAAGTTCAGTTATTAACATGATTCATAACATGTCATTTGCTGCTGTTTTCTTCAGATACAATCTGTTGGGTGACCCATGTATTAATCAGATGTTTGCTATGTTTCGTGAATTGGGCAAAAATAAGATGTCAACTATGATTGTTCGACTGAACTATAATCTCCGAAAAAAATAGGTTGATTCTATACTTATGGAACAAAAATATAAACTCCTGTCTAGATTTTCTAACACAGAGATAAAGAATGTACATTTTATTTTGTATCGAACAAACAATACGGATCTCACTCTTTTGGCAATAAGAATTACACACACAATGTCAGGATTCAAAATAATGTATTGTCACTCCAACATTTTGAAATTGGTTGGCTTCTGAATGATTACATGTTCAGGTTGAGCAAACTATTGAACAATCAAATAGAATTAGCGTTCTTATACATTTAATCAATCAGTATAATTTCTCACTGAAATGTACAAGCTTCAGCTATTTGCAAGCGCATTAGAAACGGCTATAATTCAATACGCACTGTGAATATTAAACTAAATTCATGATTTGTGCTATCAAATTTTAGTGAACAACAAATTGAAAACTTTTAATTTTTAGAAAGAATGTTATTTAATATGAAATGTGGACAATAAACAAAAATGATGAACATATTATCGTGTGAGTGAAAAGTTAGACCTTTTGAAATAGATTTGTGCCAAAGCAATGACAAATTTGTTTTATTAATTGGAATACAACTTTTAAAATATTCATGTTCTGAGCAATAATTAGATAACAAAATGAAGCTGGCCTTGCAATATTCGCATTTTAACTGCTTATGCTGCGCTAAATAATCAGATATTTGCGAGCTTTTACAATGGGAAATAATCCAATACTGACTTTTATTCACATCAGACACATGATAGAGTGCAAAACTTTTAATTACAGATGGAGGCCATTGGCCACTGTGTGTGCATCAGCTCTCGGAATGTCTCCCAAGCCCCTCCCATTTTCCAGCCCTATCTCTGAAACCTGATAAATTCATATTTCCAAATACATAATCATTTCTCTTTTTAATCTTCATCCAAAACTCTCGCAGGCAGTCCATTCTAAATCCAAACAACTCTCTCAATAAAGAAGTTTTTCCTTATCTCACTCCTGCTTTTTTGCTGACAATCTTGAAATTAGAACTCCTTGATGCTGTAATGCCAACTAACCTAACGGAAACAGCGTATTTCTGTTTTACTCTTCAACTTTTTGTCATACGTTTGAGCACTGCAATAAGATCACATCTTTGTCTGTTCTGCTCCAGGAAGATTAAGCTTTGCAAGAATTGTAACAAGCACTACATCGGAAAAACAGGCAAAAAACTAGCCACCTGGATACATGAACAACAGCTATCCAGAATAAAGACATGACCCACTATCACTAGTATCGTTACATACAGATGAGGAAGTACACTATTTCGACTGGGTCTGCACATCAATCTCGGACAAGCCAAACATAGACACGCACAAGAATTCCTAGAAGCATACCATTCCAAACGAACTCCATCAACAAACACATCAGTTTTGATTCCTTCCAACACTCTCTGAGAAAACGAACCGGACATAAAATCACCAATACTGGAAATTATATCACTGACTCAAGGAAACCTAAACACTTAAATAACAAGTGGGGCATAATACCAGCACTTCACCAGAAGCTCACTGATAATGTTCACTAGTATAGTGATGTACCATCTGAAAATGAACTCTCCAGCTTAGTGAACAAACTGACATCCAGAGGAAGCGCAATTTCTCTCATCCTCCCTTTAATTAATCCTTCATTCCAGTTATCATTCCAATTATTTTAAGTTTATTTGTATTCTTCAGGAAAATAATTTGGTTTCTGTCTGTTTGTGTGAGAGAGAGCAAGAGAGAGGGAGAGAGAGAGAGAGCAATCCTCTGTCATCTCTGGATTACTCCCTGTGCCATGTGGAAAAGAGGGAAGGATAAGGAAGACAATATAGCTTAACATGTTGTTAAAAATCTAGTTCTTTTAGGGTTGATGCTTTCAGATTTTTGGATCGATGGGATCTCTTCCAGGACAGGTGCTACCTGTAAAAAAAGACAGGTTGTGTCTTAACTGTACGAGCACCAACATCCATGTTGGGAGGTTTGCTAGTGCACGTCAGATGGATTTGAATAAACCAGGATGGTGAGAACCAAAGCAACAGATCAGGAACTGAGCAGAAGGTAGAGGTGAATAGGACTCAGACACGGCCAGTCTAATGACAATGCTAAGAGAAGGAATCAAATCAGTCCAAAATGTGATTTGGGAGTTGGAATAAATGATCGAGATGAGGCGCAGGTTTTTCAGAGATTAACAAATAAGGACAGAGTGTGTGGGGGATGTGAGTGAGTGAGGTGTATGAGCTCAGGGAGACAGTGAACAAGAAAATATTAAAGGGGAAAGAGGTTGGGGTGGGGAATTCCGTGATAAACAACTGGCAGGAAAACACAGGAAAACTTGCTGTTTGTCAAAGTGCGTACCTGGGAAAGAATTTATTATGCTTCAGAGAAATAACAGCTTTACTGCTCAAGGTCTGTATTATAATGGAGGAAAAGCTGTGTTCATGTTATGGCTCTAGCTATAAGAATGTGGACAAACAGTTAGAATAATGTCAGTGCTGTTGTTGGACAATGCTTGCACTGAGCATATGAATTACCCTGGATGGTCCCAGAGATGGCTGTGTTACCTTTGGTTGAGTAAGTACTTACGCTCCATGAGATGATGCTGTTTTGTGATGTTGCCACTTACTGAGTCCAGTCAAATGAACAAAGCAGCAACCACCATTGCTTATTTCTTCAGAATATATCAGAGTGTTTATATATGCCACTGCACACAATCATGCAATGAAAACCAGGCCCATCACGTCTGTGCCAGCAAGTGCACATCCAAAGGCTTTTTAAACGTTTATGAGGTTGCCTGCCTCAACCACCCTCCTAGACAGTGCATTCCAGATTCATACCACCCTCTCAGTTCGAAACACATTTCACAAATCCTCTCTCAATCCCCTGCCTTTCACTTTAAACGTGTGTCCCTTTGTTTTTGATCCTTTGATTGAGGAAAACCGTTGCTGTATGTTCATCATCTCCATACTCCTTCTGCTCTTGTACACCTGTACCAGATTCCCTCCTCAACCTTCCCTTCTGCAAAGAAAAAACGAGCAAATTTAGCCCTCCTCTTTCATACTCACTTTTGATTAGTCATTTGTCTTGTTACTTCTAACTTTCATCTTCCCAATTTATCGGTGTCAAATTTCATCGGCCATTGATCTGACTATCTGAATAATCTGTTTATATCCTCCTGACGCCTAACACTTTTCTCCAGACTGTGATCCACCCAGCTCATTTTTGTGTCATCCACAATATTGGTCATCATTCCACTGCTCCCCACCTTCCACATTCTCACAATCGTCATTTCTGAATATCGCAAACAAACCGTGATTTCCTTCCTGTTCTCCAAATGTTATTCAGAGGATGATTTGACAATTCCAGTCTCTTGCTTTTCCAATTTTGGTGAATTTGTGAATGATGTAGTTAACACATTTTTTGAGGGAGCCACAAATTGCATTTTCGACACAGAGTTGAATTCACCTTTTAAACTCTGCCCCTCTGCATGTTTTATTTGTAAGCCTTGTAAATAATTTATGATAAACTAGGGTTTGGCATCTTGCGGTGGAACATTAGAATTTTGTGTGGCACTATTTTTTGTAACATTTCCTGCAATAGCCAGAGCTGAAGAATTTTTTCATCTGCAGGATGGACGTGAACTCATTCATTGTTTGTTTAAATCAGCGAGTGTGATGGGGATAAATATTCAATTAAATTCGAAGCTATAGGCAAACTGCAGAAGATCAAATCATATTCTCATATCCACCTTGAATTGGAAGCAAATACATAAAGTTAAAAAAAATTCAAAAGTATTGAAACACCACAGTAGGAGAGAGGAGAAAAAACATGTCGCCTGCCCTTGATAGAGATATAGAAATATACAGTAAAGGACAACCTGAATAAGTATCAAGTGATAGAAGAAAAAGGAAAAGAAATCCTTTCTTAATTTTGAATGGAATCCAGATCCCGATTTTCTTGTACAGTGATATTTTTTCATCCACTCTCACTTCCTCAAAAACAAGCTTTTCCCTGTCACTAAAACTTCATCTGTTTTTCTTCCTCCTCCGTCCTTCTCTTTTCTTACACTCCTGCTCCCCTTGCACTACCCCTCCTGCGGCTACATACTCTTCTACTGATGATCTCCCTTCACACTCTTTTTCTGCCACTCCCACTATAAGTTACACCAATTCCCCAGTTACTTGCACTTTCTCTTGCCGTCCCTTCCCCTTTTTGGTTTCCAACTGGGACGATGGGAGCCGCTGGCTCCTGTGCTGCTATTTGTCATCAGTAAATGATAAGATTGAGATGATCAATGTCCAATAGGAACAGACAATAGTGTGTTTCTGTCACTGTCTGATGCACCGTGTGCAGGCTGGTTTTGTTTCTCATGGTACAGAGTGAAGTGTCTTTCTGTCTCTCTGTCACAGCACTTAACGCAACAGCCTCATCACAAATAGGACAAACCTCTCCTCAGAATCAGAAATTAATGCATCAGTTTTCCCTTAAACATTGTTAAACAGAGTGAGCACACTGTTCAAACAGACTGTGTACTGTCCTTTTGTTGTTGATTCATTGAACTGATCTTCCAATGTCAGTTGAGGTGAGGTCAGAGTAACTGGGGTTGCATCAAAGTAGTATTTGACTCATGTGGCATCAGGGATCCTGAGTAAACTGTGGTCAATGGGAAACACAGGAATTTCTGCGCTGGTAATTTCCTCACTGAACAATGACACTTCCCCCAGAGCTATTGGGAATGACAAATAAACTATGCCCTTGTTAGTGCCTTCCAAAACCATGGATAAATTTGCCCTGTTAATAACATCAAGACATATTATGTTTTCACAGTTTGTTCTAAACTCTCCGAAAAGTAAGACCTTGCTGCTTGAGTGTCACTCCAGTGAAATCATGTGTTACAATAAGATTACCTTCACAATTATTTTCAATCAGTTACTTTCTGAGATCTGATCGTGCGATGTCAGTACCACTGAGATCAACGTTTTCTCTGTCCAGCAGATCGCATCACATTGGCTGCACCACTTCACAATTCTAATTTAATCACCAGCTCATTCGTCGTGCTAACCAGATGTACTGGGCACACAATTTGCAACAACGTGGAGATTCCCTTGACCCTCTGGAACCTTCCTCCCCTCCTATACCCTGCCCTCTGACTCCATGCCCTCCCCCAACTCCACCTCCTGTTGTTTATTCACCATCCCTCCTTAACTTCCACTCTCTGATGCTGAATGTTCTGTACTCAGATAATATCTAAACGTTACCTCTCTGTGCCCCCACTTTAATGAATTTTAGGCATGATATTTAGTTGAGCTCTTCCGCTGTCTTCGCCTCAGTGCCCATTTCTTTCGGCAAGATTCCTCTCCCTGCCCCATAGATCTAGCTGCAACACTCTTCGTCCACCTGGACCCCTCCCTCTGGCCTTTACCTGAACTAAATCGGTTCATTGAGAAATCCCAACATGACATTAGTTGTCTGAATTTCTCTGCACTCCCCTCACCAAATCCAACCTATCACTGTCCGAACAGCCTACATTCCATGTGATTAGATCCAACTCTGATTGTGTTATTCGGCCTGTGCTGATAAGGGTGGTGCTACTATAGTCTGGTGGACTGATTTCAATATTGCACAGGTTGAACGCCCACTCCCAGATACCTCCTCTACTCTCCCCCTGCACCATGACCCTATCATGGCACATCAGGCCATTCTATCAACTACGATAACTGACCACATTTCATCTGGAGATTCCTGCTCCACTCGCCCCCTCCTCCCAACTGCAACCGAGCTGATGGTCCTCTGATAGCAGAGCTCGCTTCTATTTCCCCCAAATATTCACAAACAGAACTGTCTGGGCTGACCCCTTGTTTCAGCCTGTACCTGCCACACAGAGGAAATACGTGCATAAACACGTGTGCCCCAGGTATGCCTGTTTCTTCTTGGGGTACGTCGACCATTCCCTGTTCCAGTTCTACTCCAGCACCCGTCTACAAATCTTTGTCGGATACATAAATGATATAATCGCTGCTGCTTCTCTCTCTTGTCCAGAATTGGAAACGTTAATCGATTTCACTTGCGATTTGATCCCCTCCATCACTTTCATCTGGTCTACCTCTGACTTCTTCTTTCCTTTCCTCAACATCTCTGCTTCCATTTCTGGGGATAGACAGGCCACTGATATCCAGTATTAACCCACCGATGCCCACAGTTTCCTGGAGTATACGTCCTCAAACCTGGTTTCCTGCATCGACTGAATCCCATCCCCCCCAGTTCTGCCGTCCCCACTGCATTGCTTCTGATGATACTAAATTCAACAAAGAAGCCTTTCAAATGTCCACCTTGTTCCTCAATCAAGGGATTCCCCATCACTATTGTCAACAGGGTCCTCAACCAAATCTGCCCCTTCTCCTGTGCTTCTTGCCTACCCCTCCCCTTCCGTCTCGCAACAGAGTTTACCTTGTCTTTACCTACTATCCCACCAGCAGTCACATGTAGAGGATCATCATCCCGCATTTCCCCACCTCAGCGAGATGCCCCCACCGGCACATATTCACCTCTCCTCCCTTGTCCACCTTCTGAAGGAATCATTCCCTCCTGGATACACTGGTCTACTCTTTATTCACTCCCACTCCAGGTCCACTTCACTTTCTCCTGCTGGAGGTGTGACACTTTCCCATTTACCTCCCTCTTCATCAGTATCCCAGGGCCCAACTATACCTTCCAGGTGAAGCAGCACCTTACCAACATTTCCAACATTCCAGTCTACTATATTCGTTGATCAGAATGTGATAACCTCTACATTGGGGAAATGAACGGTAGATTGGGTGACCTCATCACAGAACATCCATGTTGTACCGCTGCAAATGACTCTAAGCTTTCAGTTGCCTGCCAGTTTAACAGCCCATCCTGTTCCCTGGCCAATATCTCTGTGTCAGGTTGCTGCAGTATTCCAGGCAAATTCAGCGCAAGCTGAAAGAACTACACCTCATTTTCCATGGGCGGAACCTGCAGCCCTTTAGATTCAAAATCAAGTTCAATAATTTTCGGGTCTCAACTCCCCAATGTCCTAGCCCCCTACCCATACATTAGGTCGAGTTCTCATATAGCCTTCCGTTACTCACACCCTATTGTTAGCTACTAACAGTCTCCATTAAGGGATATCCATCTCTTCTGCATATAAACCAGCATTTTCCGTGTTACCATCAGTTCTGAGGAAGGGGCACTGGACCTGAAACGTTAACTCTGATTTCTCTGCACAGATGCTGCCAGACCTGCTGAACGTTTACAGCAACTTCTGTTTTGTTTCAACGTACTCATGGCAAGTTCTCACAATGCAATACGTCATCGATAATTAGAGCCTGTCAAACATCGGAACTTCGTAATTTCTCATTTAATATCCATTGCAAATTAATCGTGATTAAACTGAGACAACAGCTTTGCTGTTATCATTCAGATCAGACACTTTGTCACAGTTCAGAAAGAAGAAAGAAATCAAAAGAGCTGGAGTGAAACTCAGTAGATCTGGCAACATCTGAGCAGAGATGCAAAAAATTAACCTTTGATTCTAATATGATTTTTCAGAACAGTGTCACATCATATTACATATGTTAATTCTGTTGCTCTCCAAATGCTTCCTCATCTTTTTCGTTTCTCCAGCATTTCCTGTTTGTATTTCATGTTTCCATTATCTCTATATTTCATGTTGCTTGACAGATCTACACATTGCACTTGGTTATATTTGGACAATGTGGTCATTTCCTATTCCTATTACAGTTGGTGTGTCTGTGACACCTGAATTATTGGCGAAATCTGTTTCTTCTTGAAGATACAAAGTAAAAAAATCTGAACATCCCGTAAATCTCAGGAAATCTATTTTCTTTGAAAATACATTTCAGAGGCAGCTGAACTGCATGAAATAATAGGGATAAATTATTGATGATGGAACACTCTGTGTCCTTCACTGAACACGCTTGTTTCCTCACTCTCCAAAAGCTTTAAATGCGTAACATAGAATTATTACAGCAAAGGTGGTGAAAATTCAGCATATTGTTTCTTCCATGTTGGGCAGTGTGATACGGCACGGTAGCACAGTGGTTAGCACTGCTGCTTCCCAGCGCCGGAGACCAAGGTTCCATTCCCGCTTCAGGCTTCTGTGTGGAGTTTGCACATTCCTCTGGTGTCTGCGTGGGTTGCTACCGCGTGCTCTAGTTTCCTCCCACAGTCGCAAAAATGTGCAGGGTAGGTGAATTGGCCATGACCCGTATCTGCTTTTAATTGTAAGTTTTCTGCCAGATATGAACAGTATGATCAATCTCAATCTAAAACAGACGTTGGAGGTAAAGCTCAGCAGGTCAAGTAGTATCTGTGAAGAGAAATCAAAGTGAATGTTTCAGGTGCGGTGACCCTACTCAATCTGTATTCCAAATGATTAAATTGTGTGCAAATAAATATAGTTCACTTTATCACATTTAACATTATCCTGTTCAGCTCACATTGTCATTCAGCATTGCATCGCCCAAACGTTGGCTGATTCCTTGTTGGGCATTATATTTAATTCTATATGTCAGAAAGGGTGATGATGATTGGGGAATATCATTGTACTCCCCATGAAGTCTCCACAGCTACTGCCCCCATTCCGCTTTATCTCCCAGCCAATGTTATTTTCATGCGAACCTGACTCATTAATTCATAATTCTTAATGAATAAGTCCATTATACTTATCACTTTTGGTTATGGACTGAGGGGAAAAAGCATAAAAATTATTGCTTCACAGCAAATAGAACTGCATCAGGCTGTTTGTCAATTTGTATAAGTAAATTACTGAAGCATATTCTGCATGGAAGCGTCAACGTTTCCGTATTAGAGCAGGGAGAGGAACATTCAGAGAAGTTCACATTTCCTGTACATGTTCAGGGCAACTGTGTCCAGTGACAGTCTGTTCGCTAGCGTTTGTTCCCATGGAGGAGAGATCAGCACAGTAACAACATCCTGATTGTGTTTCTTTTTTTCGAGGGGCGGAGATTCGTGGAAAGATGGTTACAGCATTGCAAACGTACAAGAGAGCAGAGTCACCGAGCCTGCGATAAAAAACATCCATCATTCTCCCTCACAACTGACGTCACTAGAGGAATTGGTGATGGGAGATGTGACCAATAGTCAACGATGTCCAGGCCAGTTATATTGTGAACTGAATGTGCTGTATTGAAAGCTAGAACGGTTTGCTCAGGGACTGTGATTGATGTCAGTCTCCATGCATTGCAACTGTGTCGCTAGAGGGTTTCCCTCTCCTATTGGTGAGGGGCTTCACTCAGTTCGCTATCCCAGTGTAGGACTTGATGCATCAGCTCCAACAGTAACAGAGATCAGCAGCTGCACAGACGTGGAGAGGACAGATCTGAATTTGAGGATAATGGATTCGATAATTACACCAATGGAGAGGAGGCTTTCCTTGGGTCTTTTCAACATTTCCCTTTCTTGGGAATTTCTACCATATCGGATATCAGCGGTGCTGATTATTGTTTTGGCAGGGGTGGAGGGCGTGTTACTAATCTATTCTCGCTATTGTCGGTGTTCTCTACTTCTGTCCATTCATAAATCCCATAAACAATTTTGAACTTCATTGCAATTTCTGTTATCTATATTTGTCAAAGAAACTTTTATCTTCAATTTCAATTGCAGTCTCCATTCATCTGAATTGCAGATCACTCCCTTATAGACATCTGAGAACAGAACTGTGGACAACCTCGGGATCCCTTTTCGCCCTGAACTGATTTATGTCTCATGTTCTCACTGTCACCAACCCTGTCCACTACCAGCTTATAATATCCCCAATCTCCATCTCTGCGTCAGTGCTGTGGCTGAAAAAACCATTGTCTGCACGTTGGTAAAATTCAGGCTTTATGTTTCAAGCTCTCTTCTGGCAACCTTTCCAGTTACAAGTATTTCAGTCACAAAATTGTTCTTGTCTCGGACGTTACTTCATGATTAGGACAATGTATCAGAGTCGGAATGTCGCTGGATGTAATTCAGGAGCAAAGCTTATAAAACGAAAGATATCGATTCAAGCAATTTGTTTTAAGTCCTACCACAGCTGATGGCAGAACTTCAACATAAATGATAAGAATTGGAATAAAAGTGAATTTCCCGAAAAACAACCATGAAAAGCACCTTTTGTCTGAAAATCTACATGTTTCACTGATGACCTTCGGTAAAGAAATCTAATGTTAATACCCGGTCTGGACTAAGTGTGACTTCAGACCCATATCAATGTGCTTGACTTTATACTGGCTTGTGGAATGGCCTCACAGTCAGGACAATTTGTGATAATTATCAAATGCTTGGCAGAGATGCCGACTTCCCATGGAATAAAAAATTTGAAGGTTAAACCAAATAAAGAAAGATGCTGGAGATCTGAAATTGCATAAAAAATGCCAAGAAAAGAACAGAAAGTCGTGGGGAGCTTTTCTGAACTGAAAGCACCCCAGAGGGCTTATGCCCAAAATGTCGATTCTCCTGTTCCCTGGATGCTGCCTGACCTGCTCCGCTGTTCCAGCAACACATTTTCAGCTCTGATCTCCAGCATCTGCAGACCTCACTTTCTCCTCCTAAATAATGCTTTGAAGAGGAGGAGGAATGAGTTGAATCGGTAGAGATCAAGATAGAAGAAAAAGAGCAAACAAAGGGAATGATGATCAGCTGGGATGGAAATAAAATGTGAGATTCACCACATTTATCCCATCTTGTAGGTATCGGATGTAGGTATCGCTGCCTGGGCCAGCATTAGTTCACTTTTTGGATTGCCCTTGAGATGACCTTGAGCCTCACAGGGCACTTAAACATAAGTGAGGCATGCAAGGTGACAGCTGCACAGAAGCTGTGCAAAGCAATATCGACGTTAGCAAGGTTAATATTATTTGAAAATTAAGAGATGTCAATTCGTCAATGTAATTACGGTGGGGATGAAGGTGTTCCTGAGCATACTGGTCCATGTTTCCAAGCCTCTGTATCTCCTCCCTTTTGGAAGGGGTGTAGGAGATCACTATCGGTTTTGGAGAGATATTTGATGTTGCCAGCCTTTCGCTGACAATGAGAAGTCTCAATGGATGAAAGGTTGTCTTCCATGATAGTCTGGGCTGTGCACGCAACCGTCTGCAGATTCTTATGGTCCTGGGAAAAGCAGTTACCGTCACACTATTATGCGCGTGAATAGAATGTTTTCAGTTGCCAGTATGCAGAGCACTGGGACTAGGCAGTTCCAAAATATTTAGATGTAAGAATTGGTTGTTAAATGGATATCCAATTTCTGGTTGCTGCTTTGACAACAATTGAAATGTAACCAATAAATTTAAATTATGACCAAGATACCAAAGCACAATTAAGTTTATTGTATTGCTAATCCAACCAAAGAGCCAACACATGCTTCAAAAGAATAGAGAAGCCATCACCATCACAACGAGGAAGAAAGAGACATACATGTTTAAGGAGAGAGAGAACACAACGAGCCAAACAGAAGGACAGGCAGTAAAACAGAAAGGAAACAAAACAAGAAACAAACAGTCAGAAGAACAGGGAGAAGGGGAGATAGTAAGTTCTGGGAAAGAAACAGAAGACAGAGAAAAGGAAAACACGGATACAGACAGTGTGAGACAAATAGTGAGATACAAAGCACACAGGGAGCTGGGGATGGGGTCACAGTGTGCTGGGGGTGCGGAATCGGAAGTTCTGGGGGTGAGGACCAGAGACAGCTGGGAGTGAGCACTGGAGGAACTGGGAAGGGAGGTGAGGATTTAATTTGTCCTGCACCAAGATATACAGGCAAAGTATAGGAAACGATGATGTAGAGAACAATGGCTATAAAATGTGTTTGAGAGCCATGCAGGTTACGATGCACAGGGCGTGTGCGAGGCGAGATCAACAGGAACAAGATCAGCATTATCTGAGATAAGAGAGTACACTCATCAGTCTAATAACAGTCAGGAAGAAGCTGTTTCTGAACCAGCTGCTCAGGGTTTTCAAGCTTCTGTACCTTTTAGCCTGATGTAAGAGGTTGGAGGAGACCATTACTGGGGTCTGATGGGTCATTGATAATTTTGTAACAAAGAACATTCCAGCACAGAAACAGGCCATTCGGTGGTACAGGCCTGTGCCGATCCAAATCCCCCATCTCAGCCTGTCGCCAATTTTCTAAGGATCTGTATCCCTTTGTTCCCAACCCATTCATGTATCTTTCCAGAAACATCTTAAAATAAACCACTGCTCACAGTTCTCCATTTTGAGAAACTCCCTCCCGCTACTATTCTCTGTTACCTGTTGCCCAGCCAGTTCTTTATCCACCAGTTCGCGCACCATGTGACTTCACTTTCGACATACCCCGACCATGGCGAAACATATCAAACGCCTTCCTGAACATGACATCTACAGTGCCTCCCTCAACAATCAACTTTGTTACTTGCTCAAAGAATTCTATTGATTTGGTAAGACATGTCGTTCTCTGCACAAAACCATGTTGCCTATCACTGATAAGACTATTTTCATTCAAATAAGAATAATTCCAATCTCTGGACCCTGTCTTTGTGGAGATTTTTTTTACAATATCCCCGTGTCTGCATTGGGAGAATTAACTCTTTTCTCTCTTCACAGTATGTTTCTATGTTTGTTTCAGGTTTCTGCCATCTGCAGTATATTTACTTGTATTTGAGGAGAATTGCTGCAAATATGTTTATTGTAAAAGTGGCAATGGTGCTCGGGCTCCCCGAGTAAATGGGAATCTTGCCCAGCTACTTATGTGAGTGCATGTCCATGATTACCTACTCTGTCGCTCACAATCCCTGAGTCCATCCGTCACTGCATGCAGCCTTTCATCGAGCCACCCCGGGATTCCCCATCGCCTGGCACTGGATGCTCCCTATGCAGGGAGCGCACAAAGACACTGGACACTTTCTGACACGCTAGGGATGCGGGGTAAAGACCCAGCCATTAAAAGGAACAGAATAGCTAAAATCCAATTGAACAACAAAGCAGAGTAAACCGGCAGATTGGCAGCCATCTGTTCTGACATTTTCTGGTCTTTTGGACTAATTCTGTTTATCCTCGTCCATCTACAAATAGATGCTCCATATGTATACCTTGTCACACAGGTTTGGTGAAGGTGATACATATCAGATCCTATGGTCATTGCGACTGATTCGTTGGACTCCACTTTCATGGTTAATGAGATCACACTAAGTTTTTATTGTCCAGTCTATCATTTCAAAGTAAACATCTTGCTGAAGTTGTGCTGAAAGGATTTTTGAATGTTGGAGAGACTAGATTATGCCACGTGCCAGTGAGGTTAGGAATAGGAAGGCAGTATAGTTAAAAACAGGGCCAAAGAGCTGGTAGGGTAGGCAGCACTTCCAATATGTGGACCATTGGGGTTCCCGGGTCGGTAGGATATACACAAGAAGGACGGGATGCATCTGAACTGGCAGCAATCTCCGATATGTGGGTCATTAGGATTCCTGGGTCAGTATGAAATGCACAAGATAGATGGGATTGACGTGAACCGGCAGCAATCTCCCGGCAGGCAGGTTTGCTATTGTCACTCAGGAGGGTTTAAACTAGTGTGGCGGTGGGGGGAGGGGGGGGGAGAGGCAGAGCAGTACGTCCACATGCACAGTGACTGAGGACCAGTTGGAGACTAATCCCAGTACAGCTAAGACCAACAACAAACTGACAGAGGGGAGTGAACACAATGGGGCTGACAGTCTGAAGTGTGCTGATTTTAATGTGAGCAGTTTGACAGGCAAGACAGATGAGCTTGGAGCTTGGAGTTTGAATGAATATGTATAACTATGATATAAATATTACAGGGATTTGGATGAGAGTGAGTTCAGAAAACAGTCAATCCAATGGGTCCAGAGAGAGTTGAAGAATATGCATTGAGAGGCTGGAGACTGTTGTTTGAAACATAATAATTATGCAGCAGTTTATTGGAATTGGACAGTATGTGATGCAATGTACAGATAGAAGGGACAAGGGAGGAAACAGAAATTGTCTGTTTACAATATTTTCTGCTTTACTGACAGTCTTTTCTAATCTCCTATTACCAGAGAATAGACGAGGAGAATTTACATCAGGGAAACTCAAACCAAATATCAGGTCAGGATCTGATGGAGTTGGGCTGAAGTGTATTTGTTTCAATGGAAGAATTATTATGGTTAAGATCGATGAACTGACACATGAATCTGTGCATGGGACTATGATGTTGCAGCAAGCAGATGGCTGCAAGCACTGCGTTACTCTAATCCCTCCAACAGCCACGGAGGGATTGAGGAACAGATATGTACGTCGATTAAAAAAAAGGTGTATTAAAAACAGAGTGGTCATAGTGAGTGACTTTAATATCTCCAATAATGACTGGGAGTCTCTTAGAGCAAGAGGCTTAGACGGGGCAGAATTTATTAACTGCAACAGTATGTGGATAGTCCACCGAGAGGAAGAGCCATACTGGACCTCTTATTGGCTAATGAGCCTGGCCAGGTTACTGACCTTTCAGTGGAACATAATTTTAGAAAGAGTGATCACAGCTCCTTCAGATTTAAGATAGCTACGAACATGGATAAGTCAGGACCTTGTGTGAAACGACTGAATTGGTAGAAGGCAAGTTACGTCAGTATCAGGCAGAGCTAGGACGTGTCAATTGGGAGGAGCTGCTATCAGGCAAATCCACATTTTGCATGTGGGAACTGCTTGTTAAATCCTGACAGCAAAATCATCTGGTGAACGCCCTCCTGCCTGCACGAATTTCAATCTATTTTGTTTGAATAGATATTTCAAGACCGCTGCATATCAGGAATAGATAAAGGATGATTCTGCACTGTGTCCTTCACAGGACCAGCTTGTCTCTCCAGGCACCTGATGTCTTTATTGTGCTAAAGTATTTATTGTGCTTCAGAGAGCTTCAGAATTAATAGAGCACTAAACGAGGCCGTTTCGCCAATTGTACAACGATGAGCTCTCCAACATCACAATTTGAAAACAGAGAGAACTGTGTGTCTGTGTGCGTCAGAGAGAGAAAAATTAACAAAGAAAAGGAAGTGAAGAGAGATAAAAGGAATGGAGAGAAAATGGAGCGACAGAGTGTGTGAGATCAAGGGGTGTCAGACGAGTGTGAAGTTAGATCAGAAGACAGCACGAGGAGAAATACACAGAAATGTTATTTAGAAACTCCCAGAGACTGCAAGCCCTTTGTCTGGTGCCGTACCCTGTGAGCACTATGCTGTCATCCCAGATCATTTATCGCCAATAATTTCACAGAGCCGTGTTACTGACTGCTGAACTAGGTCCAAAATAACAATAGATTGGTTCCAGGGAGAAGGTGAATTAATTTAAATATTCTGGGCCAACAGGAACTTATAGTCCCTCTAGACAATGTGTGAGAGATAGGGCGAAGAGAATCTCAGTGAGGGGGATCACTGACTGGGGGGAAATTAGCATCTCAGCTGTGGGTCAAATAATGACCAATAAAGCATGAACATCTCGTCCGTGGGTTTGTAATTCACATTTCAATTCATATAGTTCCACATCGTAAGTGAATTTTAACAGACTTGTCTCTTTGTCGTTTTCATGCTTTGGTATGTGCAGAAACGCTTGTTTCATGTCCCAGTATTTTGTGTTGAATAAACACATTTTATTGTTATGGTTCTGTTCGCTGAGCTGGGAATTTGTGTTCCAGACGTTTCGTCCCCTGTCTAGGTGACATCCTCAGTGCTTGGGAGCCTCTTGTGAAGCGCTTCTGTGATCTTTCCACCGGCATTAACAGTGGTTTGAATCTGCCACTTCCGGTTATCAGTTCCAGCTGTCCGTTGCAGTGGTCGGTATATTGGGTCCAGGTCGATGTGCTTATTGATTGAATCTGGATGAGTGCCATGCCTCTAGGAAAATCCCTGGCTGTTCTCTGTTTGGCTTGTCCTATAATAGTAATGTTGCCCCAGTCAAACTCACGTTGCTTGTCATCTGCGTGTGTGGCTACTAAGGATAGCTGGTCGTGTCGTTTCGTGGGTAGTTGGTACTCATGGATGCGGATGATCTGGTGTGTGTTGTCTGGCTGTTTGTAAGAACAGCCTATCCACACATTCTCCATGAGACAACACAGTCATTTCAGCTATCAGTCTAGTAAACCTCCTTTGAACCACCTCCAAAACATTTACACTTTACATTAGAGAAGGAGCCTAGGGTATTTCAAGGATATGTAAGAGGTCATAGACCCATAGTATCACTACCAGGGACACCATCACACAAAATGGCTAAAAAACTACAGCAGAAACTGAAACACCTGATCAGCGGATCCAGGCACTCTATACAATCAACACAGGAATTTTTCGACATCATCAGAAATATACATATAGGCAAGGAAGAAACCATGATCTCATTCGATGTAACGGCACTGTTCACCTCTATTGACAAAACCCTAGCCAGAGAAACAATAGCCAAACTTCTGGACATGCAGAACAGATAACAAGACGGGGAACCTATCAACAAAGATTGCATACTCAAACGACTGGACCTATGCCTCACAACACACTTCACATTCAACAACCAAATATATGAACAAATCAACGGCACACCCATGGGCTTACCCATCTCTGGACTCATAGCAGAAGCGGTAATGCAAAGATTAGAACAAACAGTCTTACCACAAATTCAACCCAAACCCCGGGTCAGATATGTGGTTGACACCTTTGTAATCATTAAAAACACAGAATTAGAGAATACACACCGGATCATCAACGCCACACTCACAGGAATTCGATTCACTAGAGAGGAAAAAAGAACAACCAACTAACATTCCTAGACGTGATGGGACAGAGAACACCTAACGGAGAATTCACCACAACGGTATACAGGAAAACCACACACACAGACCAAGTCCTGAACTACAAAAGCAACCACCCCAATACACACAAACGAAGTTGCATCAAGACACTATTCAAAAGGGCCACAACACACTGCAGTACACCAGAACTGCAAAAAGAGGAAGAAGAACACCTCTTCAATGTATTCGCCAAAAATGGATACCCGTGCAATTTCATCAACAGATGCCTAAGGGAAAGACAACGGAACGAGGACATGCTGCAACGCAAAGGACTGGCCAAACTACCATACACCAAGAGCATTTCCGTCCTGACAGCCAGACTACTGCGACCAGTAGGACTCATAACAGCACACAACCCAACAGCCACTCTCAGACAACAACTCACCAGAACGAATGATCCCATACCCAGCATGAGCAAAACCAATGTAGTGTACAAAATACCATGCAAGGACTGCACAAAACACTACATAGGACAAACAGGAAGACAGCTAACGATCCGCATCCATGAACACCAACTACTCATGAAACGACACGACCAGCTATCCTGAGTAGCCACACACACAGATGACAAGCAACATGTATTCGACTGGGACAACACTACTATTACAGGACAAGATAAATAGAGAATAGCCAGAGAATTCCTGGAGGCATGGCGCTCATCCACTGATTCAATCAATAAGCTCATCGGCCTGGACTCAATATAACGACCACTGCAACGGACTGCTGGAACTGACAACCGGAAGCGGAAGATTCAAACCATTATAAATGCCGGAGGAAAGATTACAGAAGCGCTTCACAGGAGGCTCCCAAGCACTGAGGATGTCACCTAGACAGTGGACGAAACGTCTGCAACACAAATTCCCAGCTCGGCGAACAGAACCACAACAACGAGCACCCGAGCTACAAATCTTCTCACAAACTTTAAACACATTTTATTACTGAGGAAGAAAGGACATGTTCCGATGGAACAGTCTTCGTCTGAACTGTGCTTGGACCAGAGTCCGCTTAAAGCCTAACTAATGCTGTAGACAGAGCTTTAAACTGATTAGGAATGTGTGTGTGCGCGGGGTGGGGGTTCCGTTTTAGGGTTTAATTAGAAAAGAGGAGGTAAGAGTACAGAGGTCGGGCGAGGTTGTTAAAATCTCCAGCATAGACGCAAATAGAACAGAGTGTATGGAAGGAGTAAACAATCAAACTTCAAGCACACTGGACAAACAAATGGCAATAGAAGAGGGACCGTTAATACAAGATTGAAGGGTTATATCTGAATGGGTGCAGTATAAGAAATAGGGTAAATGAGCTTGTGGCATAGATTGAAATTGGTAGGTTTGATGTGATGTGCATTACAGAGAAGTGGCTGCAAGGTGATCAGGATATTCAAGGACATACATCCTATGGAAAATATAGAGGGCGTGGGTTTTCATTATTAGTAAGAAATGAAATTAAATCAACAATAAGAAAGGAAGTACGGTCAGATGGTGTAGAATCTGCGTGGATAGAATTGAGGAACCACAAAGGTAAGACAACCACAGTTGGAGACTTCCACAGGCCTCCAAAAAGTAGTCAGGAGCTTGGGCACAAGATACACCAGGAGATAGAAAAGATCTGTAGGAAAGGCAATGTTATGGGGGATTTCAACTTACAAGAGCAATGGGAAACCAGGTTGGTAGTTAATTGCAAGAAAAGGAATTTGAAGAATGTTTACGGGATGGTTTTTTGGAGCATCATGTCGTGGAGCCCACTCGGGAACAGATGACACTGGATTTAATGACACAGGCTAGACAAGGGAGCTAAAGGTGAAGGAAAACGTCAGAAGCAGTGATCAGAACATGGTTGAATCTATTCTGCAATTTGAGAGAGAACATAGAATCAGAGTTAACAGTATTTCAGCTGAATAAAGGCATCTGGAGAGGCATAATAGAGAAGCTGTGTAGAATTGGCCGGGGAGAACGTGAGGACTGAAGATGCTGGAGATCAGAGCTGAAAATGTGTTGCTGGAAAAGCACAGCAGGTCAGGCAGCATCCAAGGAGCAGGAGAATCGACGTTTCGGGCATGAGCCCTTCTTAACGAATGAGGAAAGTGTGTCCAGCAGTGTAAGATAAAAGGTAGGGAAGAGGGACTTGGGGGAGTGGCGTTGGAAATGCGCTGGATGGAAGGAGGTCAAGGCGAGGATGATGGGCCGAAGTGGAGGTGGGGGCGGAGAGGTCAGGAAGAAGATTTCTGCGGAGGAAGGCGGTGCTGAGTTCGAGGGATTTGACTGAGACAAGGTGG
>NC_057717.1:32991113-32994265 GCF_004010195.1 Chiloscyllium plagiosum
GAGCAAGCAGAGTGAAGGGCAGTGGGAAACTGGAGAATTGGGGCCAACAGAAGGCAAGAAAAAATAAATAAGGAGGGAGAACATTAAGTATGGGGGTAAGCTAACCAGTAATATAAAGGAAACTGTCAGAGATTCTTTAGATATATAAAGTGCAAAAGAGAGGTAAATGTGAATATGGACCACTGGGAAATGAAACTGGAGAGACAGTAGTGGGAAACAAAGAAATGGCTGAGGAATTTTGCATCACTCTTCACGGTGGCATACAGAAGTAATTTCCCAAGAATTGAAGAGCGTGAGAGGGCAGTCCTAAATACAGTGGCCATCACCATGAAGAACATGTTAGAAAACGTAATGGCCTGAAAGAAGATAACTCACGCAGACCAGTTGAACTACACCCCAGCCTTGAAAGGGAGATACCTGAAGAGTGAGTGCAAGTGTAAGTGGTTATCTTTCAGGAATGACTAAAATCAGGAAAGGGCCAAGTGACTATACAATTGCTAACATGACACCCTGTTTAATAAGGGAGTTAGGCAGAAGATGGAAAACTGCAGACTGATTAGCCTAACCTTGGTTGTGGGTAACATCATGGAATCCATCGTGATGGATGGGATTTCTGAATACTTGGAGGTCTTTGGTAAAATAAAGCAGAGTCAGCATGGTTTCAGCAAGGGGAGGTCATGCCTGACAAACCAGGTAGAACACTTTGAGGGAGTAATGAGCAGATTTGATCAAGGAGAACCGATAGATGTTATCCATCTGCACCTCAAGAATCCTTTGACAAGGTGCCATGCATGACGCTATTGAGAAAGATATGAGTCCATGGTGTTAGAGGCAAGGTGGAAGTTGAAGTTTGGCTGTCTGACAGAAAGCAGAGAGTGTGGATTAAAGTGTCCTTCTCAGGATGGCAGCCAGTGACAAGTGGTGTTCCACAAGACTGAGTTTTTGGGGCCACAACTTTTCACTTTGTGCATTCATTATCGATACGAAGGAACTGAGGGCATTCTGGCTAAACTTTCAAACAGTGCAAAGATATATAGAGGGACATTTAGCATTGAAGAGGTGTTTCGGCTGCAGGAGGGTGCTATAGCGCATCTCCTCAAATTCCCAATACTCCGTCCTTGGACTTCATCCTTCCAACTACAACAAGTTAGAACTTCTGTGGTGCTTGTTTTCCATCCCACCAACTTCAGGATGCAACGCATCATCCTCCGCCATTTCTGCCACCAACAGTCAGACTCCACCACAGAGATATACTTCCCTCCTTACCCCTATCATCATACTGCTGAGACCATTCCCTCACAGCTCCCTCGTCAGGTCCACGCAACCCCAACAAGACACCTTCCACTCCCGACACTTTCCTTTTGCCACTACAACAGGTATGAAACCTGTGCTAACACCTCCCTCCTCACCTCCACCCAAGGCCCCAAAGGATCCTTCCACATCAGGCAGACAACATCCTGTGCATGCAAACACCTCTTCTAGTCTGTCCATTGCTCCTGTTCTCCACTACATTGGCGAGACAGGACGTCAACTTGCAGAACGCTTCAGGGAACATTCTCGGACACACACACCCAACAACCCCACTGCCCTGTGGCTGAATACTTCAACTCCCCCTCCGACTCCGCCAAAGCTTTGCAGGTTTGTGGCCTCATCCACTGCCAAATTCTCGCCACCTACGTCTGAAGGAAGAGCGCATCATCTTCTGCCTTTGGACCCTCCCACACACGGTATCAAGGACAATTTTACCAGTTTCCTCATCTCTCCCCCCTCAACTGTATCCCAGATCAAACCCTCCAACTCAGAACCGCCGTCTTGAACAGTCCTACCTGGCCATCTTCCTTCCCATCTATCCACTCCAACTTCCACTCAGACCAATCACGACCACCACTCACCTTCATTTCGTTGTAGTCTTCCAAGCTACATTCCTCCCAGCACCAGCCCCTCTCATTTATCTCTCTGGCCCCTTCCGCCCACCCCTCATTCCTGATGAAGACTTTCTGCCTGAAACATCAAATCTCCTGCACCTCGGATGCTATCTGACAGGCTGTACTTTTCTGTGACCACACGTTTTGACTCTGATCTCCAACATCTGCGGTCCTCACTTTCACCTGCTGAAGGATTGTTACAGGTTAGGAGAGTGAGCAAAGAAGTGGCAGATGTAGTACAATGTGGAAACGTGTGGAAAAGCATTTTGCCAGGATGAATAGAGGCATAGACTATTTTATAAATAGCTAGCAAATTCAGAAATCAGAGGTGCAAAAAGACTAGGGCGTTCTAGTCCAGGAGTCTTGAGGGTAAAGTTGCAGGTTGTCAGTAGTTAGGAAGGCAAATACAATGGTGGCATTTATTTCAAGGAGGTTTAAATATAAAAGCAGGGATGTACTTCTAAGGCTATACAAGGCTTTGGTCATGATTCACGAGAATGGTGCCAGGAATGAAAATCTTAACATATGAAGAATATTTCAGGGCTCTGTATTTGATAGAGTTCAGAAAGATGTTAGGAGGTCTAATTGAAACTTACAGAATACTAAATGTCCTGGGACAGAGTGGACTTTGGGAAGATATATCCTATGGTCGGAGAGACTAGTACCCAAAGGGACAGAGTAAAGAGAAGACATTTTCAAACAGAGATAAGGAGAAACCTCTTCAGCCAGAGAACGGTGAATCTATGGAATTCACTGCCACAGAGGGCTATCGAGTCCAGATCATTGAGTATGTTTAAGAGTGAGACAGATAGGTTCTTGACTCTAAAGGGGATCAAGGGTCACAGTAGAAAGAGGGAGAATGGGGTCGAGAAGCTTAACAGCCATCATTGAATGGCGGAGCTGACTCAATGGGCTGAATGGCCAAATTCCGATCCAATGTCTTCTTGTCGTATGGTTAATATTGGCTCTCCTCATTCCTCATTGGAGTTGTATCCTTGAATTTGATCTTCAAATGATTCACAAAGAGTAATGTTTCACTACCGATGACTGGGAAATATCATGTTCCCTCACTCCAGTCTCAGCGGCCATGTCGCCAACATCATAATCACACTGCAATTGAAATCCAATGGTACTTAATCACAGTTGATTGACATCGATAACATTAACAGCATGACCCTCACGTGCCCTCTCTGATTCTCGAATAACCATCTGAATTGTGTGTCACGT
>NC_057717.1:32994829-33004459 GCF_004010195.1 Chiloscyllium plagiosum
TCCATATTTTACTGACATTATAATCACTGATCAGTAGTTACAGACTGTATGTTCCCATTTATAAACGTAGAAACTTGTTTATGTTCTGACAATCCTTTGTCATTACTCCCATATCCAAGGCAGATTGAATGATTACACGCATTCAATCTACCATCTCCAATATCCCGTCCCTCAGTCATTCCCACATATCCCATGCCAAATGTATAAATTTTAAACGTTCTTTTGAATTTTAATAAAATCAATATTAAATTGAAAGGGGTTAACTGGAGCTATTTGTTCAGTGACTGTGATTAATGTCAATCTCAGTGGATCCTAATTAACCCAGTGGAGAGTTTCCATCATTGAATGATAAGTGGGGTCTTTTCAGTGTTGTATCCCATAGTATGAGTAGGAGCATCACTGACAGTACTAACAGGGACTATTAGCTCGAGAGAGAGAGGGAGTAGAGATCAGAATCTGAGAACATTAGACTGGAACGTTACAATAATGGTTCAGAATGTGAGGACCTTGGATTGGAATGTTCTAATAGATAATCAGAATCTAAGATCAGTAAACTGGAATGGTACAACAATGGATCAGAATCTGAGATCATTAGATTGGAATGGTTCAACAATCGATCAGAATCTGAGAATATTAGACTGGAATATTACAATAACAGTCAGGAGATTATCCTTGGGTCTTTACTACCTTTCTCAGCCTTGGATATCATTAGCATCACGGATCCAGGATGTCCTTTGGATTATTCAAGGTGGTTACTATCACATCCTCGCTGTAGTTGGTGTTCCTGGTAAGTTATTATATTTGTCTACTCAACTGGGTTGAACTGAATTTCTGCTCATGATATATAAAATTTGGAAAGTGCAAGACAATGTCTTCAGTTACAAACAAAACCTCCTTTCCTTATATTAATCAATATCAAACTACTATTTCTAAATTACAAGAAGGAACCAGACTGTTCCCAAACTCCATAATCCATTTTGTCCTTCACAGATTTACATCTCCATCTCGTCCCCACTCACCAATCCTGTCCAATACCACCGTCATGATATCCCAGTCTCGTCTCAGTCTCATTGCAACTTCTGAATAAACCATAATTTTTGCCTTTGTTTAATCCGGATGCAAGTTTCAAGTTCCTTCTAACCACATGTCCGTCACTAAAAAGTTGCTCTTGAGGATGTTTAACTTGCTCTCTGTACAAACGGGACGACAGTTTATGGTGGTCAAGACTCATACATTAGAGCCACAGAATAATAGTCTGTTGATAGCTCATGAGGAAAATTAAAAGCAACTATTTACATTTGCCATAAAAGCCCATCTGCTTGCCCCAGGTTCTTAAGCGAAGTCAATTTGTCATTCTTCCCTAGTCAGGTTTCAGTGTGACTTCTGTGATGAACATGTGGGTGTTCTGCACCTTTAACAGAATTAAAAGCCAGCAATAACTACCTGACATCACCAAGTCTTCTGAAAAATAGATTTAATGTAACATTTGATTGAACGTCTCGATTAGCTCATTTTCTCAAGACAAAAACAAATTCAGCCAAACAGTTTAAATTATAACCCAAAATGCCCACCTCCAATCAAGTTTGAATTTAGTACATTGATAATCTTAAAAGGCAATGATACAGTCCAATGGTTTGGGGGTACAAGATCGCGGGAAATTTACAGTTGAGTGGAGAACTGCCAAGTTACCAGCATGCAAAGACTGTCTGAAAAATAGCTCTCCTCTCGGTACCTTTATTGATTAGTAACTGGTAAAGCAGAATCCCCAAGAAGAAAAGAAGACAGGAATACGGAGAAGAACCAAAAGCTTCTTGGTTTTGAGAAAAGAAGTTTTGTTTTGTAAATCTTAAATAGGAGTCTAATCGGACTAGTATAGTGGAGGGGGGCGAACGGGGCGAGATAAAATATAGATTAGAGGAAGAAGCTGTAAATATTCGTTCGTCTATTATTCCCTGTTATGCTTTAAGAAATAAAGTTGTTAATTTTTTCTTCAAATAGTTTTGGACTCTAGAATTATCATGGATTACTGCAGTGGATAAATCTTTTCCCTGTTGTTGTTTTTACATTAAGCAGGAGAATGTATCCTGTGTTGTAACACTACAATCCCACAGGAACGTGCTTTTCTCTTTACTGTCCTGTGGAACAGCTGAAACAAACACTCAGTTCAAGATCGGCATAACATGCTCCCTCGACCAGGGCTGCATGCATCCTGTGAGAGAAGAACAGAAGTAAAGATAGCTCCCTTCCTCTGCTTGTTTCCCGTATTCCTATAGCTCATTTCTATTCAGGTAGGTGACCATCCCCTATTTTAGGTGTATTCAATCTCATTGAAATTTTCCCCGAGAGTGATGCACATCTCCATACGCATCTCTGGTGTTGGCTTTATTGATGCTGACGTACAGATGTAAAGAACTTATACATTCGATGTCAGTTGTAGGGCATAGAGAAGGAATGGAGTTTTGTGGCACAGGGAAGAAACTGCAATGTCTAAGTGAGAGAAAAGGATTATTGCGATCATCCCTGAGAGTGTTGTTGAGGCAGTATTTGGGGTACTGTGGATAGACTTTCTCTCAAGTTTCACCAGACTAATCCCTGGGATGATGGCACCATGAGCAGTGAGTGAAGGTCTGTGAGAGAATAAGAGGTGATTGTATGGATCCTGAAGGGGGATGGACAGTCACTGATGATGTTCTAAACAGGGACTGATACGATGATAAATTTCATGGCTTTTATTAACACGGGTTAAATGATTCTCAATAGGTTAAAAGCCTCCGAGGACGTTCCCTTCAGCCCACTCCGATTCCATATGTTGATTGAGAGAGACAGAGGGTCAGTCTTTTGAATAAATTCCTCCCACATTAATACAGTGCATTTAGTGTGTGATCCTGCATTAAACGTCATGTTATCCACAATCCCCACAACAGCCACAATACCTTCATTCTAAAACAGTTAACTATTCCCAACAGCTTCTGACGTCCATGGAGAACATGGGTCTGTCTTCTCAGAGATGGAAGATGCCTCTCTGAGACTTGAGACAAAGTATCTGGCTACCTTCCTCACTGCCAGCAAACCACGTTAAAGTGTTTTGTGTCCCACAGGTAATGGAGCCACGAGGAACATCCATGATCCGTCTCTGATTGCATTCTATGCTCCATTGATTTGTCAGGTTGGAGCATCAATGACACCCTCCTGTTCCTGTATAAGTGTCTCGAGGTGCTGAATGGCCTCCTCCAGGTCCCATGGAACAGGTTCATGGGTCTGACTTGGCCCTGCCTGTTCCTGTTTAATAGCTTGATGTGATAATCAGACCCCTTCTCTTCCTGTGGAACAGGCAGGAGGATTGCATCGACTATTCCTCTCTTTGTTCAGTAGATTCAATGGGCTGAATGGTTTCTACATATCCTTTCCTAATGTGCCTGAGATGCTGAATAAGCTGTTCATTTAACTGTGGAAATGTTGAGTGTCTGGCCTTGCTGTTACATGAATGTTACTGACACTTTAACAGCACAAGCCTGAATGCTGTCCGGAACTTCCTGCACATGGACACAGACTGGTTCAGGAGCTTAGGTGTGACACATCGTTCTGAACATTTGGTGATCTTCAGTGACCATCCCTGTTTCTGATCTTATGATGAGGAAAGACAGTGATGAACCAGCTGAAGATGTTTGTTTTGAGGCAGCTAACCTGAGGATCCCCTGCAGAGATGTCCCAGGACTGAGAGGATTGTCAGTCACCGACCACAATCATCTTCCTTTGTGCTGTAAAAGACCCCAACCAGTGGAGTGGGTACACCTAATTCCCATTAAGCTCAAATAAGTAGATGGTCCTGATGCCATCCTCAGTCAAATGCTACCTTGTTATCAAGGCCATGCACTCTTTCCTGAGCCCCTGTGTTCACCTCTTGCTCATATCAATAGATGATGGTGTATGTGTTAGGAGTGTTTTCCTCTCATAGAGGGTAATCAATGCCAGGAAGTATCTGGGCTAGATAGTGAGGGGAGTTACATCACTGAAAGTATTCAAAGAGGTGGTACATGCATTTTTGGCCTGTCAGAGAGCTAAAGGGTGTGAAGAATTGGACATTAAAGACCAGTTATTGCTAACAGCAGGTCAGCAGTGATGGTATACAATAGGTTGATCGTGCGAGTCACCTAATATTGCTTCTTATGTTCTCATATTCTGTAATTACAAAGTTAATAATTGCAATTTTCATGAACGTTTTGTTATTGAATGTTGCAGTCACAGAGAGTACAGTATTTTGTGAGTCATCTCAGTGTGAGGTATGGGGGCTGTATTCACAGTGAATCTGGATCTCCAACATGACCAACAAATGAAGCACAAGCTGCAGAGAGGAGACACTCTGTAAAGAGACCAGAGGTGTCTTTCAAAACCATCCTGGTTTTCCAAATAACATTTTCCAACCCACACCAAACCGTGTGTGACAGTCTTGAGGGATTGAATGATATCCTGTGTTACGGTGGAGCAGGTATTTGGAACAGGTGGCCTCCATCTGCTAATATCAGGAGCTGTGAGGAGCTGAATAGAACATAGGGACATAGGACTGAGCAGCAGGAGTGGGCTATTAGACACTTTGTCACCGCTCCACCACTCACAAATTCCATCGGTTATGTGAATGTGGTCTCAGCAGCATTTTTCTGTCTGTATACCATTTTCCTACATTTACTTGTCTGTCAAATGTCACCAAATATAACTTTGAATAAATGCAAGCATCCAGTCACCACAAATTTCTGGGGAAGGGAATTTCCACTTGGTATGCTTTCCTTTATTGGTCAGAGTATTGAGTACAGGAGATGGGAGGACATGTTGCTGCTGTACAGGGCATTATTGAGGCCATTGGTGGAATAAAGCTTGCAATTCTGCTCTCGCTCCTATCGGAAAGATATTGTGAAGCTTGAACGAGTTCAGAAAAGATTTACAAAGATTTTACCAGGGTTAGAGGATTTGAGCTACAGGGAGAGGCTGAACAGGCTGGGGCTGTTTTAACTGGAGCATCGGAGACTGAGGGGTGACTTTATAGAGGTTTACAAAATTGTGAGGGGCATGGATAGTGTAAAGAGGCAAAGTCTTTTCCCTGGTGTCGGGGAGTCCAGAACTCGAGGTTTAGGATGATAGGGGAAAGATCCAAAAGAGACCTAAGGGGCAACGTTTTCCATCAGAGGGTGTACTTGTATGGAATGAGCTGCCAGAGGAAGTGGTGAAGGCTGGTACAATTGCAACATTTGAGACGCATTTGGGATGGGCATACGAATTGGAAGGCTTTGGAGGTATATGGGCCAGTTTCCCGCATGGGGGACTAGATTGGGTTGAGATATCTGGTCGGCATGGAAGGGTTGGACTGAAAGGTCTGTTTCCATGCTGTACATCTCTATGACTCTATAAACGAGTCTTCACTGCTCCCTGAGGATGAGGACACCACAGGTAGCACAACACTAAATTTAAAGGTACGTCCTTATTTCTTTGTGGGACCTGTTATTTTAAAACTTTGTTAACTGAACATCAAATCACCACCTCTTTGCAGATATAAGGACAGAATAATTAGGAATAAACATAAACCATTCCGAACTCCAAACCTGTCCCACATTCCCACTGAACCTTTCCATTCGAATATGTATCAAACACAGACTCTGCTGCTATCTCAGGAAGAGAATACCTGTTAGCATAGCACCAGATGAAAAAAGGAGCAGAATGAGGCCATTCGGGCCATCGAGTCTGATATGCCATTCAATAATTTCTTCTATTTCCTCAAACTCATTCTCCTGCCTTCCCCCAGGAATCCTTGATCCCGTTATCAAACAAAAAACTTATCAATTTGTGTCTGTGTCTACATGTGCGTATGTTTGTCGATCTGCTTGTCATCTGTGTACTTGTGCATCTATGTTTGTCTTTCTGTGTATCAGCCTGTGTGCTTCTATCTATGTTTGTGTCTATTTGTGTGTGACTCTATACTTCTGCGTGTGTTTCTACGTGTGTATATGCCTATTCCCTTATATGTATTGTTTTTGTTTGTATATTGGGGTGATACCAATAATTCTGTGCATTTCTGTGTCTACATCTCTGTGCAGTGAGGTAACTGTATTTGGATTAGTTAAAAGACTGTCGTTCAAAATGCCAGTGTGTTTACAGTGAGAATTGTCTTTCACTCAGCACTGCTCCTTAATCGATCAGTGGGACATGGATGTTTCAGAAATTTCACACGAGGCATCCCCGTCCGCTTCATTTTGTACTCGGTTCCTCCCCACATGACGGGTGTGGGGGAGGGGTGAGAGAATGGATATTGGGCACTCCACCACCCGGCTTGGCCATTTCTGTCCTATTCCAGGCTGTTTCTCTTGGAATAGAAGAAAGGAATGGAAGGAGTGAGGGCAGGAGTGGATGGCCTTGCTGTTAGTGCTGGTGGAGGTGGATCTGGGAGGAATTGTGAGGCGTCTGGAATGAGGCAGTCGACAGTTTTGAATCCATAGAGTATTATTAATGTGTGGGTGTATTGCATAGGTGACAGATAAATTCTGGGAATGAGGTTGCTGAATTCAATAGTGAGAGTGGTAGTGCCTGAGCCTTATTTGGAGATAGAACGTGAGGATTTTCTGGGGGTAGGTGCTGTAACAGATATACAGACAGGGTGAGGGAGGAGAGAGAATTCAGTGACCATTATCCTGACAGAGCGGGGAGGATATTGATGCTTGTCCTATATTGATGGAGATATCTTCAGATCATCTTAGCGTCGAGGTGAGCCTCCCCGAATGTCCTGTCCAAGTCTATCACGAATAATGACACAGACCTGTCCCTCAGATTCCACAGAATCAGTTTATGTAGAACTTACAAATAGCAAGGCGCAGCAAATATTGGTGTGTTATATATCAGTTGCAGAAAATCTGAGCATCGTATGCTCTGGAAATTATATATGCAAGTATCATGGATACTACAGTTTTATTGGATGTTCTCAAGATGCATCTAAACTCTATCAACAAAGTGACTGCTTATGCTGTGCAAAATAAATTCTGTACGTGTATGTGAGGTGGGTTGAAGAGTATGTTGTGAAGCAAACTATAGAGCAGTTTATTTTGGGTTTTGTGTTGTGTGATCAGAAGGAAGAATTAATGACCTTGCTCTGAATCAGCTTTGAAGGAATAGAGAAGTTAATAAGGCGAATTTTACACGGTGTCTGCATGAATATAGAATGATTGAACGTTCTGGTTAAACATCATGGTATATTGGAGGCTAGAGAGTCAAGTTCGCTCCAGTGAATTGGGAAAGTACAATATAACATACAGTGGGAGGCAAGCAATATTTGTTGGAGTCATAGAGTCAGATAACATGGAGACCGGCCCTTCGGCCCAAACACGTCCATTCTGAACAAAATGTCCATCCACGCTAACCCCATTTCCCTGCCGTGGTCCTGTATCTTTCTAATCCTTTCCTGTCCATGTATTTGTACAAATGCCTTTTTAAATTTGCGAATGTTCCCGCCTCAACCTCTTCCGCTGGCACATCATTCCATATGCATATCACCCCTGTGTGAAAAGCAGTTGGTTCTCAGGTTCCCTTTTATTGTTTCTGTGCCTGCCTAACCCTGGAAAAAAACAAACTGAGTGCATTCACTCTGTCCATCCTTCCCATGATCTTAGACACTTCTCTCACATTCCTCCTCAGCCTCATACATCTAAAGTAAAACGTCCTAACTTGTCCAACCTCACCCAATAACTCAGACCATTGAGTCCTTTGCAACATTCTTGCAAATTTCTTCTGCACTCTGTCCAGTTTAATACCATCCTTCCCATAGCAAAGTGAACACAGCTGAACATAACGCTCCCAGTATGGCCTCACCAGCATCCTGTATAATTCCAACGTAACTCCCTAATTTCATACTCAGTGATATACACTGATGGAAGCCAGTGTGCCAAAAGCTTTCTTCACTGCCCTGTCTACCTCTGAATCAAATTTCAGAGAACCATGCACATGAATTCCAAGGTCCCTCTGTTCCACTACACTCCTTAGGACCCAACCATTCACCATGAAACTCCAACCTTGATTTGACTTTCTAAAGTGCAGGAACTTACACTGATCTATATTAAAATCCACTTGCCATTTCTCAGCCACTTCTCCAGCTGATCAAGGTACTGCTATATTTTCTGAAATTCCTGATGACCTTCCTCACTCTCCATGATGCTGCCTATTTTAGTGTTGTCTTCAAACTTACAAATCATGCCTGTTCATTCTCATCTAAACCATAGATAGATGTAATATCAAGTGGACCCAGCTCTAACCCGTGAAGCTTTCCATTAATCACAGGCCTCCAGGCTGACAAGCATCCTTCCACTGTTACCCTCTGCTTCCCAATTTTGTATCTAATTTGGCAGCTCCTCCTCAATTTCATGCGATTTAACCTTCCAGAGCAGCGTGCCATTTGGAACCTTATTGAAGGCCTTACTGGAACCAATAAAGACTACATACAGCATCCTGCCCTCCTCAACGTTGCTAGTCACTTATCAAAGAATTCGAACAAATCTGTGAGCCATGATCTCCCATGCACAAAGCCGTGCTGAGTTTGATGATGGGCTTTTCCCCAAAACGTTGATTTTTCTGTTCCTCGGATGCTGCTTGGCCTGCTGTGCTTTTCTAGCACCACTCTAATCTTGCTCCTAATCACACCCTGTCTTTCCAAATGCATTTATATCTTATCTTTCAGAACCTGTTCAACTAAATTACCTACAACAGATTTTACGTTTTCTGGTCTATAGCTCCCACGTTTTTCTTTGTAGCCCTTCTTGAGTAAGGACACAGCATTCGTTGTCCTCCAGTCCTTCGTGACTTCGCCCGTTGGCCAGCGATGATGCAAAAATATCAGCCAGGGCTGCGACAATTCCTTCTATGTCCTCCTGCAGTGTTCCTGAATATATCTGGTCAGGACCAGGAAATTTATAGAAATATTGCAAAGTCTTTTTATTTCAGGTACAAACACTAAAGAAAGGGAAAGTGACATAATGATGTTTAACATAACAAATTCGAAAATGTATTAATCATAGGAAATGGCTTCAGAAGAATTTCAGTCATTGTGGAAACCTGAGAATTCTCAGAAATTCACGATCCAGAAACAAGGGCAATGGAACTGATAAGGAAATCAAAAATAGAACAGGAACAAAACAGGAACAAAAACACTGCATAAATCTACAATTTGTATTTCAAAGAAAACAAAGTAAAAGCAAGGTCAAATATGGAAATTGGTAATTGGGAGAGGAGAGTTTATTGTGAAGAACAGGGAAATGGCCAAGAAAATAATCAGTTGCTTTGTATCTGTCTTCAAGGAGGAAGATCCATAAAATCAGCCAGTAATACCAAGTAATCATGTAGCGCTTGTGCAATTGAAGACAAAAAGTCAACTTGTATCTGTAATTTGAAATTGTAACTGGATTGAGCATTGCTGAGTCTGACAAACCTGACGTACTTCATATTAAAATGTCAGACTTAAATCAGCAACAGAAGTATTAATTGCACTGTCGATGATTGTGTTTTATTTTCCTTTGTATTCTGCAGAGGGCGGAAGCCATTCCAGATAAATGGAAGTTAGTAAAAGTGGTCCAAGCACTATAGATTAATGGAAGGAATCCAAAC
>NC_057717.1:33004959-33011998 GCF_004010195.1 Chiloscyllium plagiosum
GAAAACTTTGTGGACACTATAAAGCAGGCTGGATACTTTAATGGATATCGATAATCATGTTTCTCTCGTTTTAAGTAAGGTTTGTTGAATCTTTCTGGTATTAATAATGTTAAATTACAGTCAGGGATGGGTAGAGTACACACTTTTAACTTGATTAATATTAATACTCGTTTTTCTCTTGCTTAGTTTCTGTGTCTGGTTTGGCTCAAGCTGGAGGGAGTTATGAAGCTGATCATGAATATTAAATGCCTACCTAAGGACAGTTCAATCCCGATTTTTGTGATTAATTGCCCGGGATGTAGTATTGATAATGGGGCAGATTATAAAGATTTGTGACGGACAAATGCCCCCAGTGGCGGGGGGGGGGGGGGGGGGGGTTAATGCCCCTCCTGAGTGCCATTGGTACTTTGTAGTCTATTGTTTTGTTTGTTTTTGTATGTAATTAGTTTTAGGACGTTTTGAAAGCGTGTTAGTTGTAGTAGTTTTAGTTAGTATGTTTTTTTAGGATCGATGAGTCTTTTTCCATTGATGCTAAGCGATTTGTAATTCGAGTTCTTCCTCTCTGGACTTCAAATGCTGTTCCAGTGTGTTATGGCTTAAGTCATGCTTAAATGGTGTATCTGGAGCATTAAGGGGAGTCAGTTAAGAGGAAAAAGGGACTTTCTAGCCTTAACAAGGAGAGGGTGGATCTTGTCCTATTGCAGGAGATGCACCTTGATGGCAAGGAACATTTGACATTACAGCAGGGTGGGTTTGATCGGGTTTATTTCTCGTCTTTTAAGATTAGGAGTAGGGGAGAAGCCATACTGGATAGGAAGAATCTTCCATTTAAAATACGAGATTGTATTAGGCACCCACGGGAGGATCATAATCGTCAAACATATATGGGGAAGAAATGGTATTTTGAATGCTTATTGCCCCCTGGTGCACAGCCTTAAATTCCTGAGAGATGCATTTTCCAAATTAAGTAATCTTTCTTCGCAGCACATTATTGTAGGAGGAGACTTTAATTGTCTTTTGCACCCACGGTGGACAGAATGCCCAAAATCCCCAGTACCATCTTGACGATCTAAGCAACTAGTGGGGTTTTGTGTGGAACTATGGCTGGTGGGTGTTTGGAGGCCGATCCACCTCATGGATAGGGATTCTGCTTTCTTCTTTAACCCGCAGAAATGCCACACTAGGGTTGATCTCTTCCACACCTTGCAGCAATCTTCAATTCAGTGGTGTTCTTTACAATTGGGAATATTACCATTTCTGACCATGCAACAGTATACTAATTGGTTAAGATTAAGGGCAATATAACAAGTTCGAGACACTGGCGAATAGATCCCTTTATTCTTAAGGATAGAAAGTACATTGAGTATTTCTGTAATTAATTCAGATCTTTCTGAGCCATTAATTCACATTCAACCAGTAACCCATCCATTCTATGGAAAATTGCTAAGGCTTATGCCAAAGGAATAATTATTCCTGAGGATATGGCAGAAGTTGGAGCCGGAAGCTTGCTTCAGGCACGTTTGAAGGCAGCCGAGGGGGCATACTGTGATAGACCCTCGGTGGCTCGGCTGCAGAGGATCACAACGCCTCGGTCTATAATGAATTCCACGGTCATACAGACAGCCAAGAAGGAACTTACATTTGCAAAACAAAGGCTGTTTGAGCATGGTGATAAGCTGGGCAAGTATTTAGCCTATCTTGCGAGGAAAAAGAGAGCCCTGAAGCCATTACCTCAATTAGGGAAGGTCCTGGAACCCTTACCTGAAATCCCATAAAGGTTAAAGTAGCATATTGGAGATTTTACTCCGAATTATATCAGACTGAGCATTATGAGGATAGGTGGACTACGATGGAGTCTTTCTTCAAGAACTTGGATCTTCCAGCGGTAACCCCCAAGTAAGTGTCTTGCCTTAATGCACCATTGTCAGTGCTGGAGGGTGTAAAGCAGCTTCAGGGCGGAAAGGTGCCCGGTCCTGACGGATTTCCAAGTGAATTTTATGTGGAATTTATAAACCTATTGTCGGGGCCGATGCTTACCATGTCAGTCACTCACAAAGTCACGACTGCCTCCCACCATCCTTCAGAGAGGTTCATGTCTCTCTTCTTCTTCAGAAAACGAAGACACCGGAACATTTTGCTACTTATCGGCCCATCTCACTTTTAAATGTTGATTTCAAAATCCTGTCTGAGACCCTTACATTATCGCTGGAAAATGTGTATACTTCCATTGTCAAACTGGACCACACCAGCTTATAATGGGCTGCAGATACACTAACAATATTAGGAGATTACTCAATATGGTCCCAGCATGTCCGGAACAAATTATACAGGTATTAGTGATCCCTTTAGACGCAGAGAAGGCATTTCATTGGGTTGAGTGCCTCTATCTCTTCGATATGTTAGAATGGTTTGGTCGAGGCAAAGTTTTATCAAGTGGATGAGGAAAGTGATCCTCTGGTCACGTTTCTAACCATGTTGTGCGATCCTATAACATTAATATTCCTGGAGGCAGTCCAAGGTAGACCCCTTTCACCAGTGTTGTTTACGTTGGTGATTGAGGCACTGGTGAAGGCCATCTGCAGGGACCCCAATATATCTGCACCAGTAGTGGGAGAGAAGTCACGTAAGATCACATTGTCTGCAGATGATGGTTTAATATTTTTGTTAAATCCCACAGTTTCTTTAATGTGGGATTAATGGTGCCTTTTCTGGCTATACCATTAATTTTACAAAGCCGCAGGCCATGTCTATGGGCGATCTTGCGGAAATACCTGATGTTGATGGAGAATCCTGATTTCCTTTTCAATGGTCATGGGGGTATGGGAATATTCCCTATTTAGTTATATTTATTAATCCTATCTTTGAACTAATAGTTAACGTGGAATGCATCCATTTGTTTGACAAAATTAAACAAAACCTTCGGAGATGGGAGGCACTTCCAGTGTCCTGGCTAGGTCGGATAGCTCTTATTAGAATGAATTCCCTCCCATGTTTGCTATACTCCGTGTGAATGCTTTCTTTGATGTTTACAGGCAGACATTTAGGAGACTTAATAGATGATTTATCTTTTTGATTTGTCACCATAAGCTACCCGATATCACGTTAACCAAATTACAACGACCCCACAGTTTGTGGGGAGTAGTTCTCCCGGATATTAAAAGCTATCAATTACGCTCTTCTTTACCCAATGATAGTGAGACTTCGGAATCAATATGGTTAGATATTGAAGCTGCTCGGGCAAAGTGCTCCCTTATTAGTCTGCTATTCATAGACAAAATGTGGACAGGTACGAAGTATTGCCATTTACCAATGAGTATCAGGAATTTTAAAGTAGGGAGGGCAATGTGTCCGATCGAGGGCAATATAGCTAAACCTAATTTCTTATAACGAAATGTGGTGTACCGTGTTTCCGACGGGGGATACTGGATTCCATGTTTAAACTATGGGCAACTCGTGAGTGTATCTTGCTTTGATGATTTACCTGAGGGAGAAACAAGGATGTCCTTTGATCAAATAAGTCGTAACTATAGATTACCGAGTAGAGATCTCTTCAGTTTTCTTTTCATCAGATCAGAGATGTTTTTCAACAAAGAACCACGCTTTTAACAGACCCTTGAAAAGGCAGAGAAGGATATGGGACAAGTGCAGGGAAATGGGGTTAATATGTACGGACATTTTGTTTGGTATGGACCAGTTTTGGCTGAATGACCTGTCTCTGTGCATGACTGTAAATGAAAGTGGTTTTGGGTATAGACATAGAGGGTGAAATTGTGCAACAATATCTTGGAAGGATGTGTTCACTGGTTTTAGAATGCTGAAATATAGACATTTCAATAGCATCCGGCAAAATAAACCAGTATTACCAGGAATTATGGCGAATGGAATATGGCAATGAGTTCAGATGATGGAGAGTTTTGGGTAAGGATTTGTTCTGCAGCTCTGTAACTGTGAATGGGGCCAGCAGTCTTCAACTCCTCGGGCTGAATCTAACAATAATTTATCTTGGGGTGATTTTCATTGAGTGTGTCAGGCGGATTGTCTGCACGAGGCCGAGCTAGTTTCCTGGTGGTATCATATCGAACTCACCTCATTAACTACCCACCCTAACGTATGGTGTCACTCTCATTCAATGCTAGCCCCATTCTTCCACCCATCTTGGCTGGAGGTATCCACCATCGCCCGGATGCCCCTGGATATTCCATTATCACTAGCACTGGTGCCATCTTTATATGGACAATGGGCACTCGATTGAGCTTTCCACACTTTGGAGCTGCCATGTACTGTTTACCCAGAGCAGAGCAGATAAGGATCAATTACACCACGGTTTGTCAACAGGGTCACAGATATCCTGGTGGATGGGTTTGTACATCTCTTCACAGAGTGAGCCGCACCATCAGACCCACTGAGCATGATCTGAGCTCACCACCCAGCTCAGTGCAGTATCTGCGATCTGTAGCAATGTCCAGCAATACAGGACAAAAACATCAATAACATTCCCCACTCTGCGAGGATAAGGTCATTGTATGTTCTCTGGTCCCTCATGCTAAATGTATGTCTGTTCCAGCACCGAGACCCGAACAAGGCTCATGCTCCACCACTCTCACTCCTGCATGCAGCATCCACCCATCTCTCTCTGTGTCTCTTGACTTTGTAATATCCCCACAGATTGTAAAATGCTCTGGAGAATGCTGATTATGGAATATTCCAAATAATATTCCAATTAATTCCCAGTTTCAGGAAAATGGTAGTGCCCCAGTGTGTAAAATATTAGGTGAAGGAACATAGTGTTTCTTTTTAAATCACATGCAACTAAAATCACAATGAGTCCATTCAGCCCTTCAAATGTGCTGTACCATTTCATAAGATCGAGGGTGATCTGACTTTCTTCTGAGCTTCACGTTGCAGGAACTTTCAATCATTTTCAGCGCTCTGGTTTCCCGTCACTGACCAGACGACACTCACGCACTTCCTACATGGGGTTTCGTCAAGCATGTGTTCGGGAGGCATTTCCCATGGGGACCAATCCTCCAAAAATATATTCCATCAGCTTTTTACTTTCAGACAATGGTTAGCATGCTTCACACAGACCAATCAGAAATGTATTAATATTTTATAGTTATCGATATCTAATCACCATTAGTAATTCTGGTTATTTCGATTGGGTCACCTTATTATATTCAACGAAATATAGCATTCAATCAACTATCTCGCTATAAAACACAATTTCCAGCGAAGTATTTTTTTTTCCTCAGCTATTATCTTGACCGTTATCTGAATTGTACTTTTCTTCCTTCTATCAAAGTTTATATTTTACTTTGACTTTGGCTATTTCCATCTATAGCAGTTACACAGTCTCGTAATCTGTTGGCTGGATGGCTGGCTTATGATGCAGAGGAAGGCCAACAGGGCAGATTCAATTCCCCACACAGACAGAGATTGCCACGAAGGGGACGGCCTCTCAACTTCATCCTGTCACCCGTGGTGTGATGATCCTTAAGATAAACCATAATTTGTGGTCTCACTAATGAGCAAGTGGTCCTTTGGGACTCTATTCTATCCATGTTAACATTTTAATTTTTTCAATTTTTTTTTTTTTATTCAGAGAAAATCTTTTTAATGCTTCAGTGAACCAATAAGTACCCAACTGAAAAAAACAATGCAAATTGAATACAATTACACACATGTGCATGTACATAAAAAAATGGGAAATCAACGGACCGAAGAAAAATTTAGAAAATTAAAAAACGAATAGTAGAACTCAGTGTAACAAAACTATAGCTCTCAACCTTCAAGAGCCTTAACTAACACACGTTCATTTGTTCGCAATTCTTCCTCTCTGGACATTAGATTCATTAGTCAAGTTCGTCATAGCTATATAAAAGTCCTTATTAGAGTGGCAAATCAGCCTGTATCTTGGTAATCAAAAAGGGCCGCCATGTCTTATAAAAGTCCTTTATTTTCTGGTGCAACATACCTTTATAAAAGTCCAAAGAGCTATGCTCCATGACGAGGTTACGACAACCCAATAAACCCAAGGGTTTTTCAGACACCCAACACAACAGAACCTTTTTTCCTGAACACAGCGAGTGAGGCTATCGATGTATTTTTTTCATATGCACATCTGAGTAAGGTAGACTGGGCAGGCCCAGGAAAAGGGAAACCTGATCCAGCTCCAATTCGGTCTCCAAGATCCTCTCCATACCATCGAACACACCGCTCCTATAGCGCTGGTGGAAGATCAACAAGCAATGAGTAAGAGTGTCCATAGTCATTCTGTATTTAAGACATAGTCCCACCTTGAATTCTGAGAGAGGATCTGAGGTCAATTATATGAAGAATCTTAAACTACATGGCAAGAGTCTTCTTACAGATCGAAATCCTTCTTGCATTTTCACAAATATCCTCCCCTGTGACCGAAGAGATCTGAACGCCCAAATCTCTTTGCAGACCTCAGAAAGGCACAAAGTCTCGTCTAAGGGGCCACTCTCCAACAAATGATAAAGGGTATTGACAGAGAGTGTGTTCTTAGCACTAAGCACCCTCTTCTCTGTATCGGATCTGTCCGATAGGCTGGAGTGGGGTGAGGAGTCTAAGACTGACTGAACTGATCCTCACCCTGAACAACTTCTCTTTCCAATTCTCCCACTTCCTCCAAAACAAGGGAGTAGCCATGGGCACCCACATGGGACCAAGCTATGCCTGCCTCTTCGTAGGATATGTGGAACAGTCATCTTCCGCAACTACACTGACACCACCCCCCTCCTTTTCCTCCGCTACATCGATGACTGTAACGGCGATGCCTCGTGCTCCCACGAGGAGGTTGAACAGTTCATCCACTTTAAAGACACCTTCCACCCCGACCTCAAATTCACCTGGACCGTCTCAGACTCCTCCCTCCACTTCTTAGACCTTTCCATTTCTATCTCGGGCGACCGAATCAACACGGACATTTACTATAAACCGACCGACTCCCACAGCTACCTAGACTACACCTCGTCCCACCCTGCCCCTGTAAAAACGCCATCCCATATTCCCAATT
>NC_057717.1:33012179-33025808 GCF_004010195.1 Chiloscyllium plagiosum
CAGGTCCACACCCCCCACCAACCCAACCTCCACTCCCGGCACCTTCCCCTGCAACCGCAAGAAATGCAAAACTTGCGCCCACACATCTCCCCTTACTTCCCTGCAAGGCCCCAAGGGATACTTCCATATCCGCCACAAATTCACCTGCACGTCCACACACATCATCTATTGCATCCGCTGCACCCGATGTGGCCTCCTCTATATTGGGGAGACAGGCTCCCTACTTGCGGAAAGTTTCAGAGAACACCTCTGGGACACCTGGACCAGCCAACCCAACCACACCGTGGATCAACACTTCAACTCCCCCTCCCGCTCCACCAAGGACATGCAGGTCTTTGGACTCCTCCATCGCCAGATCATAGCAACACGACGGTTGGACGAAGAGCGCCTCATCTTCCAACCTCGGAACCCTCCAACCATAAGGGATGAACTCAGATTTCTCCAGTTTCCTCATTCCCCTCCCCCCACCTTGTCTCAGTCAAATCCCTCGAACTCAGCACCGCCTTCCTAACCTGCAATCTTCTTCCTTGACCTCTCCGCCCCCACCCCACTCCGGCCGATCATCCTCACCTTGACCTCCTTCCACCTATCGCATTTCCAACGCCCCTACCCCAAGTCCCTCCTCCCTATCTTTTATCTTACCCTGCTGGACACATTTTCCTCATTCCTGAGGAAGGGCTTATGCCCGAAACGTCGATTCTCCTTTTCTTTGGCTGCTGCCTGACCTGCTGCGTTTTTCCAGCAACACATTTTCTGCTCTGATCTCCAGCAACTGCAGTCCTCACTTTCTCCTCGAAGAGCACAGCAGGTCAGGGCGCATCCATGAAGAAGGAAAGTCTATGTTTCGGTCATAAGTCCTCCATCAGGAATTCATTTCAGATTTCACTTTGTTCTAATATTCTGAAGGAAGAGAGTGAGTCAATATTTTAAATTTGGGAATTCTTCATCCGAACAGCTTTTGTTTTCGATCTCCAGTATATGCAGCTCCTTGTTTTATTTTAAATCAGCAATTATTTTGCATGCTGCAGTATTAATGGACGACTTGATCTGGGAAGAAGCGGAAGGGGTGAGGACAGAAGAACAGGCAATGTGTCAGTAACAGCTTAAGGCCTTGTCCACCAGAATATGAATCCTGAGGTGAAGGTAAAGGAGGGCTTGTCAAAAGCACCGCACTGGAATTGGAGATCATTTGAACAGATGTGACAGATCCAGAGAAAGTGGGAGGATGCAGTCTCTTGCGCAGCTGGTCATTGAGTGGCACAGTGGTTAGCAATACTGGCTTACAGCACCAATGACCTGGATTCGATTCCACCCTTTGGTGATACTCTGTGCGGGATTTGCACCTTCTCCCTGTGTGTGCGTGAGTTTCCTCTGGGTGTTTGGTTTTCCTCTCACAGCCAAAAATGTCCAGATTAGATTCGGTGACCTCACTAAATTGGTCCGCAGTATCCAGGGATGTGCAGGTTCAATGCATTGTCTATGGGAAATGTCGAGTTACCGGGGTAACTCTTGGGTTTGTTGGTCGGGATGTTATCTGGAGGGTCAGTGTGGACTCGGTGGGCCAAATGGCCTGGTTTCACACTGCAGGGCTTCTATCATTTCTATGTAGCTGTCCGTGTTTGAAAACACTTCCCAGGAGCCTAACTGTAAGCGCTAACACAATTTGCCTCAACAAAATGCTACACCTTCCGATTGTCTAACATGAACTCCACCAGCCACTCTTCCGCCCTTTAGCCGATCTCATCAGCGTCCCGTTTTACTCTGAGTTAACTATCTTCACTGTCCACTACCTCACCAATTTTGGTGTTATCTGCAAACTCACATTTCCTACTGTATTCACATCCAAATCATTTATTATAAAATGAAAAAATCCATTCTATCCTTGTGGCCCACTGCTCGTCACAGGACTCCGGTCCAAAAATATATAACAGTTCACAAACATTTCCTTCGTCTATTATCCTTCGAGCAAATTACCTCCAACTCTCCCTGTATTCCATGTGATCTCACCATGCTAACCAGTTTACCATGCGGACCCTTTTTGAATGCCTTACTAAAGTCTATATTCTATTCCACGGTTCTATTTCTCTGCCTTTGTCAATCTTATTCGTCACTTCTTCAAAACGATAAATCAAATTAGTGGGACACCTTTTTCCACACAACGTCATGTGTGTAATTTACATTTCTAAACACAAGTAAATGCTGACCCTCAGAATCCCCTCCAACAAGTTACCCACCAATGACATCAGTCCCACATGTCTACAGTTTCCTGACATTTCCTTACCAACTGTTCTTAAATAATTGCACAACCTTACCTGTGACTGTCCATGATACAAATATCTCAGCTAGAGACCGAACAATAACTTCTCTTGCTTCCCAACAGATCTGGGTTACATCTGATTAGTTCATGGATCATAGAACAGTGCAGCACAGTACAGGCCCTTGAACTGTTATTTTGTGCCGGCAGTTTCCCCTACTCTATGGTCAGACTAACCTTCATGCCCATCATTGTACTAAAATCCACTTGTCTATCCAAGAATCACTGAAAAGGTCAGAGGGGTTATCCAAAATAATGCATTTTAAAATATCCAGCTCCTCCTCTACTGTAATATGGGCAATTTTCAAGATGTCTCTATTCATTTCCCCAAGTTCTCTACTTTCCATATCCTACTCCACAGTAAATTCTGATGCAAAATATTTATTTAGTATCTCACCAATCTCCTGTAGTTTCACGCATAGATCAACATTGCTGATCTTTAATGGGTCCTGTTCTCGCCCTAGTTACTCTTTTGACCTTAATGTAGTTGTAAAATCTCTTTGGAATGTCCCTTACCCTATTTTCGAAAGATATCTTATGTGCCCATTTTGCCATCCTGATTTCCCTCTTGAGTATTAGCCCACATCCCTCGTAGTCCACGATGGATTCACTCGATCCCTACTGTCTGTACCAATCATATACTTCCGCCTTTTCTTGAACAGAGCCTCAATTCTGCTCGCCATTCAGCATTCCCTACACCTACCAGCCTTACCCTGCTCATAGGCAGGAAGATTGTGTCGCTAGATTCTATAACTCATTTGTGAAGGCCTCCCACTTTCCCGGCAATAGCTTCTCCTAAGCAGCTTTCAAAGTGCCAACATAAAACATTCAAAGTTGGCCTGAGTCAACTTAAAACATTAAAATTTATATTAGGAGTATTTTTTTCAGTCAGTATTTTACAACTGATAGTTACTGCATAACAGGCTCAAGAAGCAGAATGGCCTCCCCTGTCCCTTTGTAACAGGGGCATGGGGACAGAATTACTTCCTCCTGTTCCTGCGCAGCAGTCTCGATGCTCTGAATGAAGTCCCAAGGTTATGGAAGAATTTGACAACAGTGCACATAAAACCAGGAGCAACATTACACAAAGTAAATGGACAATAAATATATACATTGGTTTATTGGCTCTGGAAATTACCCCACCAGTCACCTTCTGCAGCGGGTCTGTTACTTTTTCACTGTCGCCGTTTATAAACAGTATGAAATATACGCAGTCCTGTAGTGCTCTGGCACTACTCCCACATACACGGAAGAAAGAATAAGAATATTGAAATATTTATGGCCCATCCCTAAGCAACGCCCATCCATTCCACCCACACCGAGAAAATGTTCACTTTTATTGGGATATGAAAAGTGATGTCAGGAAGGGGTTAACTGGACCTGTTTGTTCAGTGACTGTGATTAATGTTAGTCTCCATGGGTTGCAATTACCCCAGTGGACGGTTTCCATTTTTTAATGATAAGTGGGCTCCGTTCAATGTGTTATCCTACAGTATGGTAGGAGCATCACCAACAGTGTTAACAGGAATCAGCAGATGGTACTCCAGGTTCCTGAAGAAGGGCTTATGCCCGAAACGTCGATTCTCCTGTTCCTTTGATGCAGCCTGACCTGCTGCGCTTTTCCAGCAACACATTTTTCAACAGGAATCAGCAGCTCCAGAGAGACGGGGGTAGAGATCAGAGTCTGAGCACAAGAGTCTGGAATGTTTCAACAATGAATCAGAATCTGAGAACATTAGACTGGAATGTCCCAATAATAGACAGGAGTTTATACAGGGATGTTTGGTTTCTTTCTACATATTATGATCGAAGGTCATTATCGTGGCGGATCAAATATGCACTTTACATTATGCAATATTTTTATTATCCAATTCTGGCTTTTGTTAGCGTACCTGGTAAGTCTCACTGTTCAGTCATTAATTCTATAAATCATGTTTGACAGTATCATCCTTGCCACTGTTATTGTTCCTGCTAGGACTCTAAATCCATATATTCACTTGACAAACCACGACTAAATTGTTAATTTACTCTCTCCCTCCATGCTTCTGGCAGTGTTACTCATGGGTTGCTATGTTAACCTGCACAGTTTCAGCTGTGAACCTTGATTCGTTGTATCACTGAACTTGCTATCTAAATATTGAAAGCATTGAAGTCACTATCTTCTGTTCTGGTTACAAACTGCATTTCCTTCCTCTGTCTCCATCTCATCCCTGGCCAATATCTGAAGCTGAAATAGACAAATGACAACAGTCGTTTGGCCATGAACCAATTCCTGACACTACATCCTGACCAGTCCTAATTATAACTGCTGATAAATTCAGCATACACTTCACTGGCTCATCCCATCTGCTATTTGAACCATGAGCTGTGAAATACAATCTTAAAGATGGCATGTGTCTGTTGCTGACACTCACAGCTGCAAACCTGCAGAAGCAAATCTGCGTCAATACTCCACAGCTCAAATCTGATATCACACAGAACTCCCCATCCATCCACCACTCCTGTGCGTACTGATCTATAATGCTATTGGGTGCGGCAATGTCTTTACTTTAATATTCTCAAGCACGTCATTGACAGCTGCCCATGAACTATCTCTGTCTGTCCATTATACCAAGCCTTAACAGTTGTTCACATTTAAACTGATTTCCATGTGTGCTCTCTCTTAGTCAATGATTTTCACATCTAACACTGCCCCAGAACCACACACACGCACACATAAAATCCCTTGCCTTGAACTGATGCATGAAGATACGAAGACATTGTGGGAGCATATTTACTGTCACTCGCAGTATAGGCAGTAAATTGTCCCGTGTTAGTCACTTGCGTAGTGCAAATGTAGCAGCAATATACCGGCAAAGCTTTGCAATATTGCTATGCTGGGCAGCTGGTCCAGCTTACTGAGCAATACACTCTTATAGTCTGCACAGCTCCCCATGCTAGTCAGATAGTCCACCTTACCGAGCTATACACTAGTATAGTCTGCACAGCTCCCCATGCTGGCCAGATAGTCCACCTTACCGAGCAATACACTAGCATGGTCTGCACAGATCCACATGCTAGCCAGATAGTCCACCTTACTGAACAATGCATTGGGATAGTCAGCACAGCTCTCCATGCTGGGCAAATGGTCCACCTTACTGAGCAATGCAGGGCATAAGCTGCGCTGCTCTCCATGCTGGGTTGTCTACTTGTCCCAGTGTATAGTTTCTGCGTTTGTGCTGTGAGGCAGATTCAGAATTTAGTGGAACAAATTTGGTCAGCTGCTCTGGCAATGCCTTTCTTCAATGTTCTCATTCCTGTGACCTGACCCGCCAAGGTCTCACTGCTCCAGTTAGACCCACTCCCTTATTTGTTCCTCATATTTCAACAACATGCTCTGTTTCTGTCTGAATTGTCCGTTTCTATCGTTAATGTGAATGTCTCTGTCCATCTGTATCTTTCCCTCGTCTTGGTTTTTGGTTGTGCCATCGAATACTTGCATTATGAAGATCAGAAATAATGTAACGGTGTATGTCAGGCTATTGTTCACTTCCCGCTGTGTCCATGTGTTACTCCATGGACGGGGAGTGTGTGCTGGGCTGTTGTTCACTTCCTGGTGTGTCACTTGAGGTGCTTCATGAAGAGGTGTGTGTGTGCAGGGCAGCTGTTCACTTCTCGGTGAGTCCCACGTCGTGCTCCATGTTGAACAGGGAGTATCAGCATCTTTGACTCATATCTTTAAAACTTGGTCTGTGCCTGTCCACTGAACGCCTGTGTTTGTCCCGCTCAGCTGATCACGTGGTCAGAAACACGAGGAGGACTCTGAAGTATAATTATAAAGGAATAGATATCTCACTTTTAGCGGAGGAAAGTCTGATTGTCTCCTGTTATTGAAAAGTGAGTGGAGGTGCTGGGGATGGTTTGCTGGATTTTGTGCTGTGAGCTGACTCAGACATTCATGGAGACCAGAGGATTTGGTGACCCAACTCTGGATGGAGCATGGGACTGTAGTTACAGCAGCAGGGTCCGTAACATGAACAACAAATGGAGCAGAGGCTGCAGAGCATGGAACCTCTGAATCTACGGACTGGGTGTGTGTGGGGAAAGGGATCTGCCAAATCTGTCTGTGTCATAACGTAAGCACAGGCTCTCACTCTCATCCTTAAACACACACACACACTCCCTCTTTCTCTCACACATGGACACAAACATACACACCCGCACCCCCTCTCCCACCACCACCCCCCGCCCCCACACACTCCACATCTCTCGCTCAGACACACATATAAATCTGGGGGCCTAATTTTCGTTTGCAGATTTATATTTGTGGAAAGATTGTATTTCGTTCAAAACAACATTCAATTTGTACGCAGACCATCATTGTGGCATTTTATAAAGTCAAGTTTGGGAAATAACTCCAGGGTTAACAAGTCGGACTCCACAAAGACCTTCCATGATTTGTGCGGGGATGGTCACATCTTAGCAAACATAATAGAATTCTTTGAGGAATGACAAAGTTGATAGTGGAGAAAGGGCTGTAGATGTCATATACATGGACGTTAGTAAGGCGTTTGATGAGATAGACTGATGGAAAAGGTGAAGTCGCAAGTCGTCCAGGATGTACTAGCTAGATGGATTAGAAAACTGGCTGGGCAACAGGAGACAGAGAGTAGTAATGGATTGGAGTTTCTCAAAATGGACAACTGTTCTGTGTGGTGTTTCACAGGGATCCCTGCAGGGACCACTGCTTGTTGCTATATACTTACATGATCTGATGGAAGGTATAGGTGGTCTGCTTAGCAAGTTTGCAGATGACACTATGATTGTAGAGTACCAGAAAGTTGAGCGGACTGTCAGAAAACACAGCTGAATGTAGATAGATTGGAGAATTGGGTGGAGAAAGGGCAGATGTGAGGTGACGCATTTTGGAAGATCCAATTTGAGAACGAATTATACAGTAACTGGAAAAAACCCTGGGGAAAACTGATGTACAGAGAGATATGGGTGTTCAGGTCCATTGTTCACTGAAAGTGGCAGGTCGATAGAATGATCAAGAAGGCATACAGCATGCTTTCCTTCCTGCATTCTAACAATTTACGAAGTGGAGAATCACTGTGGTTAACTCGTCACCCACAGGATGGAATCTGTTGGAATCTATTGCGTACAAGAGTAGGCAGGCCATATTACAGTTGTATAGGACTTTGGCTCAGCCTCATTCAGAATACTGCAGACAGTTCTGGTTGCCACATTACTGAAAGGATCTGGATGCTTTGGAAAGAGCGCAGAGTATTTTCACCAGAATGTTGCAAAATATGGAGACAACGAAATATAAAGAGAGGTTTGGTAGATTAGTATTATTTTCATTAGAAAGACGGAGGTTGAGGGAGGACTTGCTTGAGGTCTACAACATCATGAGAGATGTAAACAGGGTAGATAGCAAGAAGCTTATTCCCAGAGTGGGGGGCTCAGTTACTAGGGGTCAAGAATTCAAGATGAAAGGGGAAAGGGGTTTATTGGAGATATGCTCGGAAGGTTCTTTGGAGAGAGGGTGATGGGTGGCTGGAATGAGTTGCCAGCGGAGGTAGTACAGGCGGGGATGATAGCATCATTTAATATGAGGAAGCAGAGGTATACAGATCCTTAGAAAATAGGCCACAGATTTAGATAGCGGATCTGGATCGACAAAGAATCAGAGGGCTAAAGGGCCTATTCCTGTGCTGTGATTTTCTTTTTTAATTGTAAATACTGGAGAAAAGCGTCTGTTGATAATTGAAAGGAAAATGAAATCAAGATCAAATGTGGCACAACGAATGTGTGGATACGATAATTTATTGCAGAGAACGAAAGGAGACAAGGAGACGAAACAGTGACATTGCATCTATCTTCAAAGAGGAAGATCCAGAAAATCTACCAGAAATACCAAGTCACCACGGGACCTTTGTAACTAAAGACTAAAATCATTCATATACAGTTACGAGGTGGTATTTGGAAACAGAACTGGGATGAGGATTCATAAGTCTGACAGACCAGATATAATTCAAACTGAAATTTCAGATAAAACAGCAATACACATATTGATTGCAATAGGGACCACTGTATTTCTCTGTATTCACTTCGGAAGGTTATACATGCATTGAAATTATTTACGAAGGGAACAAGTGGGAGAGTGGAGGACTACAGGCCAGTTAGTTGTCATCCACAGTAGGGAACCTATTGCAACCTATTGTAACGAAGATCTTTATTGGACACTGAGCAAGTTACAGCAAATTTCAAGTGAATTGTTCTGCATTTATGAAAGGGAAGTTATAATTTACGATTTTTTTCTTGAAGATATCTCTTGCATTTGTAAGCAATGGCGAATTAGTGAATGTGGTACAGTCAGGTATTCAGGAGGAGTTTTAATCAGCACACAGTAAGTTAGCAGAAAACATTAAAGCAAAGTGATTTGGGAGGAGCATTTGCAAACAGGGGAAGGTAAGCATTAGAGAAACCTTTGGAGAACACAGGTGGTGTGGAAGTTTGTTTGTGTGACTGCAGACCGGTGGACGCTGGTGTGCCACAGGTGTCAGTGCTGTACCCCTTTAAACGCCTTAATTTAAAGGGAATCCGAATACAGACGATGAAAAATTAACTAGACTCAAAGTGTTAGCTTGCTCTCTCTTTACGAATGCTGTCTGACTAACTGTGATCTCTAGCATGTGTTGATTTCAGTACAGATTCAGCTTCTGCAGTGATTTGGTCCTACTAGAAATAAAGACGTTCTGCACTAGTTACACGGAGAGTTGGGGAGACTGTACCTGTACAATTTTGATGTCGTGATTTAAGTAAAAGACACTGATCACATATACTGAATGGGCTTTCTCCAGATTAATCCCTCAGATGGCACGATGGTCTGCTGAGGAGACTTGGTCTGGGATCAAAGCGGGAATCTGTGTGTGAAACTGGAGACGCTGACTGATTGTTTTATGAGAACTTCACGTCTGTTTTACTTGGGAAAAGGAGGAGGCAGGTACAGAATTCAAGAAGATGAACTGGGAAGCTCTTTTAGAGATTGATGTAAAGTGTGAGCAGGGATTGATGTATTGGTTGGTAAAAACTGGACCAATCCCCAGGTCCAGATCAGTTGCATCTCGGGCTGCTGTTGGGGACAAGAGTGAAAGGCGCTGATGCAAGTGTTTAAATAGAATCTGGTCACAGGTGAGGTGTCCGAGGACTGGAGAACATACTTTATAGGAAGGGTTGTAGAGATAGAGCAGGGAACCAGTGTGTTTCAGATCAGTGTTAAAGAAAATTTTGCACAAAAAAGCTGTTTGTGTGACCGGAAACTGGTGTCCCCTGGTATACCACAATGATCAGTGTTGTGTCCCTTATTACTTGTGGTATTCATAAATGGTGCAGGTGTGAATGTAGAGGGGAGTGGGAGTGTGATAAGTAAGTCTGTGTTTGATACAAAGATTGACCGGGTGGTTGGCAGTGAGGAGGAAGGTCGTATGTAACAGTAAGGTACAGTTGGAATGGTCAGATGAGTGGATCAATGGCAGATGGAATGTAACTCTGATAACTATGAGGTGATGCACTTTGGAAGAAGGAACTAAATGGGCAATACGCAATGAATTGTAGCACAGAAGAAAGCTCATAGGGAGCTTTTCCACACATTCTTCAATGTGACGTGGGAGAATAAAAGGTTACGTAAGAAGTCAATGGAAGCTGTAGGCATAACCTTTACTCACAGAGGCGTAGATTAAAAGATCTATGTAGCACTTTGGTGAGGCCAATATCGAATACCATGTGAAGTTCTGGGAGCCACATTACAGGAAGTATGTGATTATTCTGGAGGGGGTGCAGAGATTCACCTGGATGTTTCCAACGATGGAGCATATCAGTTATGGAGAGAGGCTGGATAAACTCGGGTTGTTTAGTTTGAATGAGAGAAGGCTGAGGGGGACGTAATTCAGAAGGATAAGATTACGAGGGACATGGAAAGGGTAGATAGTCAGCAGCTGTTCCTTTTAGTCAAAGGGCCAAGAATAGGCGAGCACACTTTTAAAGGGAAGGACTTGAGGTTTAGAGATGATTCAGGGATTGTTTTTTACCTAGAGGGTCATGGGATCTGGAATGCACTTCCTAAGGGGGGCAGTTATCACGGGTCACCTCACAACCATTAAACATTATTTGGACGAGCACTTGAAGTGTCATACCTTCATGGCTACGGTACTGATGTAAGAAAGTTGGAATAAAAGAGATCGTGCTGTATTTTTGATGGTGAAGAGTCTATGCTTCTGTGATTGTATGGCTGTGGGATGTCAAAATTGAACAGCTTAAGACAGGAAGTAATGGGTTTTGGAAGAGTACATTAACAAGCATGAAATGTAAAATGTTCTCAATGTACAATATACCAAGGTGAAATGTTGGAGAAGATAATTGTAGCTTCCTTACAGTCCAAAACCAACGAATGGAGAACAGGGAAATGGCAGACTATGAAGCATCTACTTCAATTCTGACTTCATGAAAGGATTTAAAAAAAAAGGTGCTTCCAAACTATTCTATGTCTACTGAGAAAGAAAGGAAATGCAATCAAATCAGTAAATAAACAGTTTTCGAGAAATTATTTGTACTGAAATGTGATAAATCCCCATGGCCTGATAATCTATATCTCTGATTCCTAAAGGAGGTGGCCATGGGAATAATGGATACTTTGCTTGACGTCTTCCAAATTCATGATGATTGAATTGACAGATTTGAGAGCAGCAAATGTAATCCCAATATTTCTAAAGGAGGCAGAGAGACAGCAGGGAATTACGGTCTGCTTAGCACAAAAGAAGCAGTCAGGACAATGCAAGAATCTATTAGAAAGAATACTTTGCCAGGGATCTTTGAGAATTAAGTTAATTTGAAAGTAATGAACATGGATCAAGTCAATATCAAATTATTAATGGCGAATCATATTTAAGAATCCGACTGCAAAATAGATTATGGCGAAGCAATATATGCAGTGAATTTAGATTTTCAGAAACATTTTTGATTACGTCCCAAGTGTAGTGTTGTGACAATGCTACTCCTTTAACAAGGTTATGCTGTCCTTGTTTTTTTTTTCAAAGCAGTCTTAAAATCCGAAAAGTCTGAGTTTGACTACTTGGGAACGCTTTCAAGTCTAAAATTAAAATACGTACAATTAGGAGCGAGCTATGCTAGATCCGGTCCTGTGTAATGAGATAGGAATAATTAATGACCTCATTGTTTGGAAATAATTTGGAAGGAATGATCACAGTATGGTTGAATTTAAAACACAGGTAGAGAGTGAAGATAAAATTCAATACCAGGGTCCGGTGCTTAAAAGATGCAGACTACAACAGAATGAGGGAGGATTGGAAAAGTCGACTGGAAACAAATACTTTGTGGTGAGAGTTGACGAGCAGTGGAGGATTTTCAAAAGATTTTTTCAAAGTTCTAAGCAAAAGTATATTCAGTGAAAAGGAAAGACTCTAAGAAAAGGGGAAATCTGCCATGGGTGTCTAAGCAAATACGCAAAGCTATCAAATTGAAAGAGATGGAATGCAAAGTGGACAAGAACAGCAGGATCCTAGAAGATTAGGAAAAGATTAAAGGTCAACAGAAAGACATGAAACGCGTTATAAAGAAAAGTAGGATAGAACACGAGAGAAAAAAAAACTAGCACAGTATATTAAGACAGAGAGCAGATGATTCCCTAAAGATATAAAATGAAAATGAGTGGCTAACTTAAATGTTGAGAGGATAAGAAGGAGCATTTAGTTACAGGATATGATGAAATGGCTGTGGCATTGAACAGGTATTTTGTATCAGTCTTCAGAGTGAACGACTCTAATAACATGCCTGTGATCGACAAAGAGATGAAGATTCTAGATTAGAATGGTGTTGGTAAAGCACAGCAGTTCAGACAGCACCTGAGGAGCAGAAACATCGACGTTTCGAGCAAAAGCTTTCATCATGAATGCTCTGAACTGCAGAGCTTTATCAGCACCACTCTAATCTAGAATCTGGTTTCCAGCAGCTGCAGTCCTTGTTTTTACGAAAGAGTTGAGGGTAGGTGGGGATGTGAACAATCATTATTACAGAGGAGGTAGCGTTGGGCAGGCTAATGGAGCTAAGGGTAGACGAATCCCCTGGCCCTGATGGAATGTACCCCAGGGTACTAAAAAGATATTGGGAGAAATAACAAGTACACTTCTGGTAATTTTCTAAAATTTGCTGAACTCTGGGGCAGTCCCAGCAGATTGAAAAACAGCAAATGGGATGCCAATGTTTAAAAAGTCAGGTAGATAAAAGTTGGGGAATTATAAACCAGTTAGCTCAATCTGAGTAGTGGAGAAGATGCCTTGACTGTATTATCAAGGAAGAAATAGGAAGGCATTTTGATATAAATCGGCCCATTGCACAGATGCAGCAAAGATGCATGAAGGGCAGATCATGCTTAACTCGTCTTTTGGAAATCTACGAAGACATTATAAGCAAGGTAGACAACGAGGCCGCAGTGGATGTGGTGTATCTAGTTTTCAAAAAGGCTTTGACAGTGTGCCACACAGTCGGATGCTGCATAAGATAAAGTTGGATGGCGTTACGGCTGAAGTATTAGCATGGATAAAAGAGTGGTTGACTAACGGGAAGCAAAGAGTGGATATAAATGAGTTCTATCCTGGCTGGCAATCAGTGCTGAGTGGTGTGCCTCAGGGAGCAGTGTTGGGGTTGCAATAATTCACAATTTATAGAGATGATGTGTAGTTGGGAGCATGCATAATTTGTCAAAGTTTGCAGAGGACACGAAGATGAGCAGCAGAGCAAAGTGTGCAGCGTACTGTGAAACTTTGCAGAGAAAAATAATTTCATTGCATGAATGGAATATGAAGTTATGTTATGTTAATAAATATGAAGTAATCTATTTTGTTAGAAGTACCTGTAAAAATGATTATTACTTGAGTTGTAAAAAGATGCAGCATGCTGCTTTGCAGAGGGACCTGGGTGTCCTTGTGCATGAATCACAGAAGGTTGATCTGCAGGTACATCAAGTAATTAGGAAGGTAAATGGTATTTTGTTCTTCATTGCGAAAGGGGTTGAATTTAAAAACAGGGAGCTTATGTTGCAGCTGTACAGGGTGCTGGTGAGGTCATACCTGGATTATTGTGAGCAGTTTTGGCCTCCTTACTTGCAAAGCGAGATACTGGCAGTGGAGGTGGTGCAGACGAGGTTCACTCTCGTGAGTCTGGAGTTGAGGAGGTTGTCTTATGAGGAGAGACTGAGTAGATCAGCATTATATTCATTGGAATTTAGAAGAATGAGGGGAGGATCTTATAGAAACATA
>NC_057717.1:33026726-33032187 GCF_004010195.1 Chiloscyllium plagiosum
GGATATGGCTTCTAATTGGCTGCCTCTTGGTATTGTCATCCCTAATCATGTTACACAGTAAGGCCCTACATTTTTGTAGGCTGGATTGAAAGTCAGTTCTTGGTCTTCCCATGTACCCACTCCTTATGAATTTAATTTGCTAACATCATTAAGATAGGATAATCTGTTGGGTTTTCGGATAGGTTGTTATTCTGCATGCTATTCTCTTCTGTTTGTGCTTCATTTCGTAACCTTGAAAATAAATTCTGTTTTATTTAAAACTAAGTGGCTTGACCAGCTGCGTCACTCCTGGAATATCTGCCTTACATCTGCCTAAGGCAACAAGCAAAGTTTGAGTCTGCACTACTTCCTTGAAATTACTTGAGGTGGTCTGTCCTGGCCCATAACAGAATGCAACAGTGAGATCTCATATACTGGCATGTGTTGAGAATGATAGAGAGCTGAAAGAAAAAGTGAGTCAGAATAAACAGTTCCTTTTTTTGGAGTGGAAAGCCATTACGAGCAGGATGATCCTGGAATTGATGTTTGGCACCCATCTATTCAGGAAGCAGATTAAACATCTGCTCGAGGGTACTAAATGTAATGTTTCAAAAAGTGCTGATGGCACCACACTGAGAATTGAGTGGGTGAGGCGGATGTAAAGAAGTTCAAGGTAATTGAAACACGTGGACGGAATGGGCAAATATGTGGCAGATGAACAGCAATATGGATTGACGTAACACTGAACATTTTGGTTGGAAAAATATAATGTTCGGCTAGCCTTTCAAAAGGAATTGATGTGAAAATGTTGGTCTCTGAAGATACTAACGTTCATACTTTTGTTGACTTCTTCACCGAACTCTGAGGTCCATTCACGGCAGTGCATTCTGAAGCCAGACGTCAATACTGGGATTGGCACTGGCACGGTGCCCAGTGTACATAGACCCACCAAGTGGGTAATGTAACATTGAAAAGGATCAGGATCTCCCTGTACACCAGTCACTGAAAGTAGTATTGGAGCAACTGAAAGCAGTTAGGAAGGGAAATGATGTGTTGACCTTCATTTCTGGGGAATTTGAGTCCAGGCATAAGGGTATCTTATTACAGGTGTACATGACCTTGGCGAGACCCCGTCTCGAACATTGTGCAGTATTGTGTGCAGTTTTGGTCTCCTTACCTCATAAAGGACAAAGCTGACATTGAGGGAGAGCAGCAAAGAATCACCAGACTGATCTTTAGGATTGCAAACTTGTTAGATTAGATTACATAACATTACAGTGTGGAAACAGGCCCTTCGGCCCAACAAGTCCATTACCGACCCGCCGAAGCGAAACCTACCCATACCCCTCCATTTACCCCTTACCTAACAATACGGGCAATTTAGTATGGCCAATTCACCTGACCCTGCACATCTTTGGACTGTGCGAGGAAACCGGAGCACCCGTAGGAAACCCACGCAGAGTTTGGGAGCAGAGTTTGGGGCGTCTGAGTCTCTATTCCATGTGGTTTAGGAATATGAGTGGAGATCTCAGTGAGATATATAATACTCTGACAGGGCGAGATATATTGGAAGCAGGGATGATAATTCACCTGGCTGGGACGTCTAAAACAAGCGGCCACAGTATTAGGTACAGTCAGGGCACTCTGCATTGAGATGAGAATAAATGTCTGACTCACAGACTGGTGAATCTGGGAATTCTATTCTACACAAGCCTGTGGAAGCCAAGGCACTGAATTTCGTTAAGTATTTCTTGACACCAAAGGGACAATGTTGCAGCAGAAGTTTGGTGTGAGGAGAAAGGATCAACCCTCGTTATATTGAATGTGAAAGCAAAATTGATGGACTGAAGTTCCTAATTCATATTGTTCCAATAATGAATCACTTCAAAGGATATACAGTATGCAGTGTTTGTGAAAAAAAATGAAGAGATGTTAGACCAAAACCTAGAATGGGGGAGGCTCAATGTGTTGAATGACCGACTCCTTTCCCAATGTTTCTGTGCAGTCTGTGGGAAAATTCTGTAAATGTGTCTCAAGCTCTCAGCTGTTAGGAAAGAGGTATCTGCTGGATCAACAGGACTGTGTTTCCCATTACCTTTTCTGATACCGAGACTGGTGCTGGGTGTTCTGTCAAATTTTATCAATTAAGGGCTCGGAATAGTTTGATAGAATAGAATGTCTTGCTTGGCATTTTAGAGACCGTTGAAGAGTTTGCCACATGCCTCTCGTCTGGAGGCACTTTTAGGCCAGAACAGGAAAGCAGGGGAGATTCACTGCCTGAAAGTACATTGGGAAGGCAATTGGTGTTTCCAATCGACATTGGCTTCAATGTCACTGTTACTGACAGCAAAGTTTAGATTTCGATATCTTATTAGTTGATGTTAACTTCCACCAGCTGCCAGAGCATTAGCGTGGTCGGGATTGGTTACCCAGTGAAATTTCCACAACAGCACCATCTCCACATGGGGACCAATCGGAAACCACACTGAGCAGATAATTTCTGTGCTTCTTGACAGCTCTGTCAAAAATAACTCACACCATTTTGTCTATAGTGATGGGACTGAAGGGGTGGTAAATGGTCAGATTGTAATTATTCTTCTCTTAAGGGACTGGACATAGTTGAGGAATTTTACACGTTGCCAGGGTTATGTCAGAGTTGGAGCTGGAATGGAGCAGTTTCCCCACGGACACGGCTTGTTATGCAGCCCAAGTCTTCAGTCCTATTACAGGAATGGTGTCAGGGCCCATTGCCTTTTTCGTACCTCCTGTGTTCAGTTGTTTCTTCATGTCAGGTGCAGCGAATCGAATTGGTTGGAGACTGGCATCTGTGATTTTGTGGGCATCATCTAAGGAACACTTCTGGCTGAGGATGGTGCAGACATTGCATACTGTCTTTTGTACTGATGTGCAGCAAAGTTCCATTCTTTCGGGGAATGGCAAAGTAATAACCTAGTGGTATTGAGCTGTTAGTCTAGCAACCCAGGCAATGCTCATTTGACCTGAGTTCGAATACTGCCACAGCAAATGGTGGAATTCAAATCCAATAAATGTTTGGAATTAAGAGTCTAATGATGATCATGAAACAGTTGCTGATTGTGTGGGAAACCCCTCTTGTTCGCAGATGCCGTTTCGGGAAGGAAACTGCCATTCATTCCTGCTCTGGTCTACTTTTAACTCCAGACTCTCAGCGATGTGTTTGACTCTTAACTACCCTCCTGTCAATAAATGATGACCTACCCAGCGACACACTAATCCAATTGAACATTTTTAAAAAATGTTTTTGTGGAGTCCTCTTCTTTCGTCAGTTGTTTCATAGTTCAACTCCATTTCTAACTGGCTGTGGCAGGACTGCAGAGCTTCGATCTGATCTGCTTGCTTTGTAATCATTTCACCCTCTCTATCAGATGTTAGACCTGCTGTTTGCAATGTAAGTGAGTAGTCAAGTGTGTTTGCTTTAAATGGATTGTCATCAGTTTTAGGTATACACGGCTCTCACCCTTGTATGTTCACCTACACTCGTGACTGAAACATCATTCAGCTTCATGGAAATAATGGACTGAGGAATTATCCTGGGCAAAAAGTTACAGATTGTGACTCAGTACAATTCTCCTTCTGTCCAACTGTGATCTACACTATTACATGAATTCCCGGGTTTGAGCTACAGTTTCTGCAATGTAATTCTGACGTCTGTCGCCCAATTCATACCGAGATCCATTGACCCCGTGAGCGACTCTGGTTTCTGATGTGGTAGCACTTCCATTTGCATATTCTCATTCCTCTGAGCGTTTGTTTATTGTGTCACACCTCTTACTTGTCATGTTTTTAAAAACTCCAAAACATATTCCGTGAGGTAGCACCACTGCTCAGTGTTTAGTGCTGCTGCCTCACAGCGCAAGGGACCCAGGTTCGATTCCTTCCTCCAGCGACCGTCTTTGTGGAACTTGCGCATTATTCCTGTGGGATTCTTCTGAGTGCTTTGGTTCCCTCCCACAACCCAAAAAATTCCAGGTTAGGTGCATAAATCAGGGGTAAATATAGGATAAGAAAATGGGTGTTCTTGGTTTACTCTTCAGAGTATCGGTGTGAACTTGGGCTGAAGGGCCTGTTTCCACACTGTAGCGATTCTAATTCTAACACTCATCTGAACGTTGTCCCTTGCAGTTTTGCTATTTTCGGTATTTAAATTGAATGTGCTTCACTCTGTTCTCTCCATGGTTTCTAATAAGAACTCTGTAGTGTCAATTATTCCAGTCTTATTTAGTTTCAGAACCAAGATATTTGTGCAACTTTTGTTATTTTTCACTTCCCAGTGTACGACAATCCAAGTGGGTCAGGACATTTGAGCAGCTTTGACAGAAAACCTTTGAACATGTTCAAAACCAGAAATTTCTGGAGACACTCAGCAGGTCTATCAGCATCTATGGAGACAGAGAAACAGAGATACTGTTTCAAGTCCAGCATGGCACTTGTTCAGAACTGAAAAGGGCTGCTTAATGCCTTGGCAAAAGTGGACGAGGGATGATAGGAAACAGAGCATGTGGAGACGCAATAGCACAGAGGGATGTGGTGAAAGAGAAACAGTTATAAAATTGGTGTAAATAAAATTGTGGATGGCAGAAATGAGTTGACTCTATTGAGTGCAGGATAAAAAAGACACAGACGAGATCACTGGGAGGCCAGGAAGTAGAATATATGACAAATGGAGAACAGCCATAATGACTCAGGCTGTGAATTTGGAATTGTGTATTAACTCCTGCAGGCTGTGACACATCAAAGTGTAAAGTTAGGGGTTACTCGACCTTGGGTAATGTTTCACTGGAACATTGCAGCAGCTCAGGACCGAAATGTTAGGATGAGTGCAAGGTCGGTTATTGAATGAGAAGCAATGAGAGGCTCAGGGTTATTCCTACAGACAGAGTGAAAGTGTTCCTCGAACCAGTCTGTTTGGTCTCCCCCGTGTAAAGGAGACAGCATTGTGAGCAGCAATGACAGGAGACCGGATTGGAAGAGTAAAAGTGAAATGCCACTTCACCAGGAATGTATGTTTGGGGTCTTGGGCAGTGAGGAGTGAAAGGTGAATGGGCAAGTGTTGCAGCTCTGTAATTGCATGGGAAGGTGTCATGGGAGATTTGGAAAGTGTTCGGGATGATGGAGGGTGTCACAGAAGAAATGGTCCCTATGAAATGCTGTCAGTGGTCGCGAGGGAAAGATGTGTTTGATGGTGCTGTCCCATTGGAGATGGTGAAAGTGGCGGGAGATGATTCTATGAATGTGGATTCAAGTACAGTAGAAGTGAGGACGAGGGGAGATCTATCATTGTTCTAGGAAGGAGAGGAGTCAGGGAGAATGGAGTCAGCCTCCGCTGATCATGTGTTCATCCACATGTAGAAGTCCCCCCGAATTATTGAAAGAACCAGACATCTAAATTGAGGCTTTCTGTCTCACATCTGATCTGAAGCGGGATCTGGATGTAGACCCAAAG
>NC_057717.1:33032687-33038990 GCF_004010195.1 Chiloscyllium plagiosum
ATAAGTATCAGATTTTGTGATTATTGATATAATAGATAAAAGCAGATCTAATGTTGAATTGAAAAGCTGTTCAGTCTGTGCTTAGGTACTCTCTAATCAACATTCAGATAGCTCTTGATATATTTCTGCTCCAGGTGTGATTTGAAACCTTCACAAGCTCCTTTCATAATGTTCCCACTCAGGAGGGCAGGACTGCAATATTATGTTGAAAGTGGTTACACAAATGAAAACTAATCAACTGTTTATTGTAGTAATTCGAATGGGAATTAATTAGGTTGTTTCTGCGTGCAATGGACTGGAAATTAAACAATATTTTACAATAACAATACAATGGTGGTTTTAAATAAACAGGAATCTCATGACAATTCTTTGAAAGACAAATTGATAAAACTGCATGATCATTGTACATTGATTTTAAAAAATGCAATTTCCCTTTCTTTCAAGAATGTACAACTTCCACAAATTCAAAATGAACAGTCATCGATAAAGAAAGGAACAAGCAGATGTTCATTCTATTTTCTGTACATAAACGTGCGATGAATTTTAAGTTAGCTATATATATGTAAAAAGGAAACTCTTATTGTGCTTTGAAATACAATAAACGATAGCATGAAGTGAAATATAATCAAATCAATTCAACTGTGTTTTCTCAGTTAAAATACCGTTCAATATTCAAAGTAATTGAGTGATTGTTCACTGCAATATCTTTACTTTAATTCAGTGCTGAGACATAATTCCATATTTATGCCCCCTAGAGTGAAGCAAGCTTGTGCCCGGGGTCAGAGGAGGTAGGGGAGGTGAGTGGGACCTTGTTCCTTGTGAGGACAGCGTGAAAAAGGCTGTTATCGTCGAACAGGTTGATGGTAAGGCGAAGACTGTGCTGAAAATATTGAAAAATCACGGGGATAGGTAAGTCCCCTGGGCCAGAAAGGATATAACTTAGGTTGTTATGGGAAGGGAAGCAAGGGGTTACTGTGTTTTGGCGATGATCTTTGCATCCTCACTGTCCACTGGAGTCATACCAGATGATTGGAGGGTGGCAAACATTATTCCGTTATTCAAGAAAGGCAATTGAGATAATCCTGGGAATCATCGATGAGTCAGTCTTACATCAGTTGTGGGCAAATTATTGGAGAGGATTCTGAAAGACAGAATTTATGATTATTTGGAAAAGCATTGATTGATTAGAGATGGTCAGCATGGCTTTGTGAGCGGCAGGTTATGCCTCATAGAACTTGTTGAATTATTTGAGGATGTGACAAAACACATTGGTGAGGACAGAACATTGATGTGGTGTATATGGATTTTAGCAATGTGTTTGATTAGGTACCCCATGACAGGCTCATTTAGAAAGTAATGAGGCATGGGATACAGGGAAACCTGCCTGGTTAGAGAATAAATTGAATGGCCCATAGAAGACAGAGTGAGATTACATGGATAGTTTTCAGCTTGAAGCATTTTGACCAGTAGTATTCTGAAGGGATTAATTCTGGGACCTCTTCTCTTTGTGATTTTTATAAATGACTTGGTTGAGGAAGTGGAAGGGTGGGTTAGGAAGTTTGCTAATGGCACGAGGGTTGGTGGAGTTGTTGGAGGGCTTTTGTAGGTTGCTAGAGGACATTGGCAGAGCTGGGCTGAGAAGTGGCAGATGGAGTACAACCTGGGAAAGAGTGAAGTTATTTATTTTGGAATGTCAAATTTGAGTGCATATTTCTGGATTAAATGCAGGATTCCTGACAATGTGGAGGAACAGAGAGATCGTGGGGTGCACGTCCATACATCCCTCATGGCTGACATCCAACTTGATAGGTTTATTGAGACGGTGTATGGTGTGTTGGCTTTCATTCGCAGGGAAATTGAGTTTATGAGCTATGAGATTGTGCTGCAGTTCGATGGATCCCTGGTGAGATTACACTTGGAATATTGTGTTCGGTTCTGATCACCTCATTATACATAGGATGCAGAAGCGTTAGAAAAGGTGCAGATGAGATTTACCAAGATGCTGCCTGGACTGGAAGGCACGTCTTATGAAAAAAGGTTGGGGAGCTGGGGCTTTGGTCATTGCAGTGAAAGAGGGTGAGATAGATTTTTATAACATGATGAGAGGCATAGATAGAGTGGATAATGAAAGAGTTTTCCCCACAAAGTGGCATAATTTTAAGGTGAATGGGGGAAGTTGTGGGGAGATGTTAGAGATAGTTTCTTTATAGATAGTGGTGGGTGCGTGGAATGCACTGCCAGTGGTGGTAGTAGATTCAGATCTATCAGCGACTCTTGGATAGGCACATGGATGATAGAAAATGAAGGGCATGTTGGTTAATTTGATCTTAGAGTAAGATAAAAGGTCGGAACAACATCGTGGCCAAAGGGCCTGTACTGTGCTGTGCTATTCTATATTCTTTTGAATGAAATGAATAATTAATTTATATTAGCAACATATAGATTTTCAAAATTCTATTAATATACTTACGAATAATGATAAATTTCATCTTGCTATTTGACTGCTATCTACAAAAATGAACAGGAATTGTTGCAGGGAAAAGTAATTAGGTTTTTCTAAATTTATAAGGCTGGGATTACACAGATCATTCAAATGAGCAAAACTCACATTTTTAACAGTGCGCGTTGCAACAGAAATTATTGATTCTTTTGTAGATGTGTTGATTGGAAATAAATGGGATTTTTATATTACTGTATAGGTACTAGGGAAGATTGGATTAAATTCAAATATAAACTTCACTGTAGTTGTTAGCAAGACTAAACCAAAGCATACTATAATTATTAATTATTGTCATGCAAATGCCTGAATAATTACTATTAGAATCCTGAAAAAGGATATATTGTACCCTTTTTCAAACAGTCAATAAATTAAATTGTGAACCTCAGTATTCTTGTTACCCAGACCAGTTATCATGCAATTATTATATTGGTAATGACTTGATAACTAATGCTAAAACCTAAACAGATACATTGGTTCAATACTTTGTCAGCATGTTGCTCTGAAATTGATTGGATATTTATCAAGATCGGTAAACTGAGGGATAAAATATGATAGCTCGCTTGATAGAATTGAAGGAAAAAATGAGATAGTGTTTATTGAACAGGATTGTTTTTGTTTAAAAATGCAGTTGATGCAAGAATAATATATTTTCCTCCATTGGTTTTCTTGCAGAGACATGTTTTTTTTTTAATTTTGTCATGATTCAATGTTGCGACACTTGTGTCAGAGTCTGAAAAGGGGAGAGTGAGAGAGAAAAAAAAAATTAAAAAGCAGAAATGAAAGGAACTGGCGAGCAGAAGAGCTCCAACTGTAGGGTCTCACCCCACCAACATCTTATTGGGTGAGCTGGAATGCAGACTAGTCAAGCAACAACCTGACACAGTCATATGCACAGAATCATAGCTTACAATGTCCTAGACACCATCGTCACCATCCCTGTATGTCCTGTCCCACCAGCAGGACATGGATGTAACTGAAATGCTGGAACATGCATGGTAATGGACTAAGATCTGCAGAATGTGATCAATGTGATTTATTTGACATTTCTCCAGAATATTAAACTCCAGCCCAATTTGAAAAGTTACTAGCGTCATCAGACTTTAACTACAAATGTCAGAAAAAAAAAATCATCAGAAAGTTACAGCACACTTGGCCAATCCTGGGTATGTGTTGGCTGTAATAGAACTCCCCAGGCTTTACAGCTTTTTGTACTCACCATTGAGAGCAAACATTTCAGACTGAACTCTGCTCTCAATGCTTTTATAATCTGTTTTTTAAATGTATTCCTTTGACAGCTGCACACCTTGTTTCCTTGTTTCTTTCCCAGCCCTAAGTCCATTCCCTGTGGCCTTGAGGGACTACCATTTAATCTCTCCTGCCTTCCCCCGTGTGACAGACTGTCTTTTTGTCCTTGTCTCACCCCCACCTTGCTCACAACCTGTTACATTTCTGATGGTTCCCAGACCTCTGTAACTTTCATTGCGCCCCCTGGGTCAATGGCGCAAGTGTTGAATTCTTATCCTCCTGAGATAATCAGAATTTTTCCGGTTGCAGTGTCCCCCAGATTTTATTTTGAAAAGCAGAGCATTTGTGTCAGAATCAAGTATTTGTGAGCCTTCATCCACAATTCCTAGCATTTGGGTGTAATTTGTGACCCTCCCACAGATGTGTAGCGTTACTGGATTGGCCTTGCTCACATGGCCGCAGTGTGCAATTTATGTGGGTTGGGCTAGCCATGTGGGGTTATGGGTGTAGGGTGGGTGAGCAGGTCATTGCAGACTCGATGGGCCGAAAAGACTCTGTCTGCACCCACTGGATTCTGTGATTCTAAGTAGTTGTGAGTGTTGTCACATTTTCCTAATGCCAGGTTAATTCAACTCAGATACATATGATTCTGTGGATGCTCACTCACTCCTTCCCTTCAGTTTTACATCAATTTCACACTGAATGTGAAGGTGGGAATGGATTTGTAAATATAAATACCCCAACCAAAACCCCTCACAGGTCAGGACCTGTTTCTGCTACTTTCATCACATACAAGGAACAGGAAAATAAAGGTTCAGTCACAAATCTTATAGGAACATAGCGGTTATAATCACCAGGAAAGGCTGGACAGCTCAAAACGCTTTTCTCAAGAAAAGAGGAGGCTCAGAGACAACCTGGTACAAGTAGGAAGCTTTGTGTTTGTGTTTTCAGACATTTGAGGTTGAAATCATTGGGTTAGAAGCATGTTTCATTGCCCCAGATCAACAAAGGTGCTATCTAAATGTGCACCTTTCTTTCTATCTGTCTGAGTTAACAATCAGATGGACAGGTCAATGTCTGAGTGTCTTACCAAATCCCTGATTGAATCTGTCTCCCCCCACAAACTCAGGTGCCTCACTACTCACTGGGTCACGGAGAAACTCTGCCGTTACAATGATAACTGTCTTTGCTGTCACCTCTCCTCGTGCTTCCGCCTTATCCCCACTGCCCTTTATTAAATCCCAGCTGCCTCTCGTCCACCTACATGGGCATGTTGAAGAGCATGACAGGAGATTGGATTGAAACCGAGAGTTCAATAGCCAGACTGAGAGAGGAAGAAGGAAATAAACCGGGTTTGTGGATCCAAGGGGATAAAAACTCTAGGTTGAGTCCTTTATGGGCATTCCCGCAGTAATACGAGACAGCATTCCATGATGAGAGTTAAACCCGGGTGGCAGAAGAGGGAGCCACTGAACATGAGCAGGTTTAGTTCAAACACAGGAGGTTTGTTCAGTCAGTAACAGTGTGTTTGACATGGAGGTGAAGTGAGCAGTGAGGGGAAATGTTGCCACAAGCTGCCGATGGATAACTTTCAGTGGAACAGGAGGAGGCCATTCAGCCCCTCAACTCTGCTCTGCTATTCATGATGATCATAGCTTATGTGTGACCTAACGTACAACTTTCAAACCTCTCTAATTTCTTCAATAAACTCCTCTGAAACAGACAGGATGAGTATTGGAAAATCAAACATCTGGAAATGCTGGGAAATCAGAAATAAAAACAGAAATTGCTGGAAAAATTCAGTAGGTCTGGCAGCATCTGTGGAGAGTGAACTGTTTATGTCCAGTGATCAATCAGGTGACCAGCTGCAGCTGACCATTCTGCCGTTTCTGTAACACTGGAACGGGTTCTGGTGCGAGGGAATGAGATTGTGAATAACAACGGAGGAAACAGGAGGACGTACTCAATTAGAGTTAGGAATTCAGTGTGTGACAAGGGATTTTCTGCGCCTTCAACACGACTGAGACTAGGTGTATCAGCCATGGGAAATGCAGGGTTACACTGATAGAGTGCTCTGGGCGTGGTGTTCTTCGGATGCTCTCCTTCCACACTGTAGGGATTCTATTCCATGATTGAGGATAAAGGCTACACAGCAAGGTGTCCTTGGAGAAGGAGCATGTGGTATGTATCAATGCTCTCGATGCCTTTAGATAGAGGTGGGCACCGCAGGGTATATAGTGCTTTATCTCCACCGCTGCCCCCCTCCCCACAACTCTACTTTGATTTAGTCCCTTCTCACACGGTCACTTGTAACGGCTTTCTTGGCCCGTAATGGGCTTTGTTTGGAAATATTCAATTGGTAACACAAATGGTTTACTGCTGGTGATTATATGACTTGATTAGAGTGATGCTGGAAAAGCACAGCAGGTCAGGCAGGATCCGAGGAGCCAGAAAATCAACGTTTTGCCAAAAGCCCTTTTCCAGCACCACTCTAATCTAGGCTCTGGTTTCCAGTATCTGCGGTCCTCACTTTTGCACTGCTGGTGATTACATGTTAA
>NC_057717.1:33040111-33050034 GCF_004010195.1 Chiloscyllium plagiosum
TCAGTTGCTGCAAGTCAATAATGTAACAGCAGAATGAAACAAAAGGAAACAGAAAGGGAGATGGCAGATCCTGGACGGAAGAGGAACCTTCAGTCTGGGAGAATGGGTCAGATCCTTATTCGTTCCCCATTAGTTGATTCCCACCATTACAATGAATTGGGGATGGAGAGTGGTCCCACATGGGTATAGTGACACTTTGACCCCCTCCCCCAACAGATCAATACTATGAGCAGATACATTCCTCCTCCAGCCAATCACCGTGTGAAAAACTTTCCGCAAAGTATACTTACCCAAACCACATGCTCCAAAACCCGCCCACTTTCTGTACATGTACAGTGCCAGGTTTCCCCACACACGTGTGGTCCCTCCTTCAGGGACTGTGGGAGTTGTAGTCCCCATGAAGCCACTGGATCCCTGTCTCTGGAAAGTGAATGAAAAGTGTGGACTGGAGGGCGTTGTGTATCGGATCCCCATTCAGACACACAGAAGATATAGACTGTCACTGGGTTTTACTGAGACATCTGCTTCCACAACCTGATTTTCTGATGTAAGGAATATAGATTCAGCCAACTGGGGCGTGGCAAGGTTAATAGGAGGAGCAGATTTTAAGTAGACGTGGCTCAATGGTTAGCATTGCTGACTCACAGCGTCAGGGACCTGGATTTGATTCCAGCCTTAGGCGACTGCGTGGAGTTTACATGTTTTCCCCGTGTCTGTGCGGGTTTCCTCTGCGTGCTCCAGTTTCATCCCACAGTCCAAAGATGTGCAGGTTAAGTGAATTGGCTGTGCTAAATTCCCACAGTGTCCATGCACATGCAGGTTAAGCCATTAACCATGGGACATACAGGGACTGGGTGAGTCTGAATGGGATGCTCATTATAGGGTTGGTGTGGACTCTGCACTATATGGACTCTATTCTATTCTCATGAAGATGAATGTACCTATCTCAATATGCTGTGAATCTGTGGAATTCCCCATTCAAAATGTGGTGGATGCCAGGACAATGAGCAAATTTACTGAAGAGATACAGATGTTGAATTTGCAATGGGTTGAAGGGTGAGAGAGGGAGCAGGTGGGAATATCCAGCTGAGACCGAGGTGAGCTCAATCATCAGCGTATTAAATGGTGGAGCTGGTTAGAAGGGCTACATTGCCTCTCCTGTGCCCAGTGCTTATCTTCTTACGGTAAAAACTGGAAAGCTATATCAAAAACTCACCACCTTCACCAAAGGAGATTTTTGGAAACAGCAGGATAGTCAGGTGGATTAGCGTTCCAGACTAAAACAGTGAGGAAGCATGTGGGAGATAATGTTTTTGCAATTTTAAACTGAGGTGAGTTAAAAATCACACAACAACAGGTTATAGTCCAACAGGTTTAATTGGATCATGATGAAGGAGCGACCCTCCGAAAACTAGTGTTTTTCCAATTAAACCTGAGGGACTATAACCTGGTGTTGTGTAATTTTTAACTTTGTATACCCCAGTCCAACACTGGCATCTCGAAATCATGTAAACTCAGGGGAGACCGTGATTTATGGTTTTGGACTGTGTAGTACATTTACACCGTCCAGAATACTCTGTTGTGAATATCTATCCTGTACTTTATTACAAAGCCAAAGTCTCTGACAATGAAAAGCAAAACACCCAGGTAACATCGTCTCACCTCGTAATCTGATAAAAGACTTGTGATAAGTATGGTTGAATTTAGAATACAGTTGGAAAGCCGGAAGATTAAATCCAATCCCAAGATCCTGTGCTTAAACAAAGGAGACGACAATAGGATGAGGCAGGAGTTGGCTAATGTAGACTGGAAGCAAAGACTTTAGGGTGGGACAGTTGACAGACATTGGAGGAATATCAAAGAATTTTTCAAACTGCTCAGCAAAAGTATATATCAGTGAAAAGGAAGGACTGTAGGAAAAGGAGCAATCTGCCATAGGTGGCGAAGGAAATAAGGGAGTCTATCGAATTGAAATAGAAAGCATACAAATTAGCAAAGCCCAAGGAGAAACTAGGAGATTAGAAAAACTTTAAAGATCAACAGAAAGCTGGATTGGGGGAGAAAATTGATGAGCAGCTGTCCCCAGGGCCAGAATAGCAGTTTACACTGCTAGAGGGGCACCTATTGTGTGGGGAACATATGGCCTCTGTAATTGTTGAAGCATTTAACTGTTACCATAGAGATAATCCTGATCAAGTTCCAAATCACAGCACACTCCAAAAGCTTGTACTTCCAAATAAACCTGTTGGAGTATAACCTGGTGATGTGTGGTTTTTAACTTTGCCCACCCTGCTCCAACATCGGCCCTTCCACATCAGAAGCCTGACAGACTGCCCCACTGAAACTGAAGTGCCTGTCAGTTACCTGACTGAGCCACAGGGCCATGGGGGAGGGGTATGTGGTTTAACCAAAAAGTGTTGAGCTGAACTCGACTTTTTAACTGCCATTACCATGGAGATAATATTGAGAGACAGCGTCCATTCAAAACCACAAACCACAAAGGTATAAGAATGGGAGCGGCACATCGGACAGGCGGGGAGTTACCTGATGCTGCCTGGAGGTGTTTTGCATGTACACTATCCAGGTAACTGCCATGTTTCATCAATAAGACTCAAAGAAGACCTCTCAGAGTTCTGTGCCTAGTTATTCCTATCCAGCAGAATTCAGGAATATGAGAACACAGCAGTCAGTCTTCACAGTGGAGGACACGAAGAACATGCCAGTAATTAAGAAGGAGACTAAGGAAGGTGAGGACCAAGAAACAACCATCATCACGAAAGCGTTAGAGCTGGGCAAGCTAATGGAGCTAAAGGTAGACAAGTCTCCTTGCTCAGATGAAATACATCCCAGGGTGCTACCAGAGATAGCAGGAGAAATAGTAAATATACTTGCAGTCACAGCATCCTATAGCAGAGGCTGGCCCTTTGGCCCAAACTGGCCCATGCTGGCCAAAATGTCCATCCACACTAACCCAATTTCCTGGCAGTTGGCCCATATGCTTCTGACCCTTTGCTATCCATGTATTTGTCCAAATGTTTTTTACATGTTGTTAATGTACCCACCTCAACCACTTCCACTGGCACCTCATTCAATATATACATACCACCCTCTGTGCAGAACTGTTGACCCTCAGGTTCCCTTTCATAATTTCTCCTCTAACCGTAAACTGATGCCCTCCACTCCTTGATTCCCTGGGCAAAAGACTGTGTGCATTCACCTTACCCAGGCCTCTCATGGTCTTACACACTTCCAGAAAACATCCTCCCCCCTCTGTTTCCTTTGCTCTAAACAAAAAGGTCCTCGCTTGTCCAACCTCTCCCTATGACTCAGACCCCGAGCCCTGGCAAAAGTCCTTGTAAATTTCTTCTGCACTTTTCCCAGTTTAATAACTTAAACCTACATTACATTCATCACATTTCCAGTATCTCCTCATGGCACTGGAACCGACATTACAACGCCAATGGATTACAAGCCATGATCGATAATTAACTCCTTTACAACAATCCCGTTTTCATCGTTTGTTCCATGGTGCAGGTATCCTTGTGTCTTTCTGGTTGCATGATTAATTAAAACTTTGTGCTCATACAAAACAAATCTGTAGCTTAATTAATCCTGGGAAATGTGCCATGTTTTTTCAGACTTTTAACAACAAATGAACTCTTTTTCCACAGACACCACGCTAACATGGACTTCGCTGTGTCTCAGTACTTTTTCCAGTCACACTGACATTTGAAATATTCGCCCATGGACAGAATATACACCTTTCCTTCCACATGAAAAGGCCAATGATATTCAGATCGGCACGGATCAAGTAACCATCAAAACTGAACAGGAAGTTCAATTTGAAATTCTCATCCACAAATCCACCCTTTCAGAACCCCACAACAGAGAAAATAAGTCACCACCGTTAACACAGGATGGAAATTCATAAGACAGTGTTAGTATTAAATTGTAGTTTCTTTGTTCCCCCAAAGCTTTAAAGCTCAGTCTCACAATTGCTGTCTTCTGTGAACTGAAATCCAAACCAATCTCCTCACCCCTTCTCCTCCACACCCAGTTCTCACACACATTCTCTTCTCTAGCTCCTACCTGCAGACTAAGAACCAAAAAAGGTTTCCTCCTAAAATCCAAAGATGTGCAGGTCAGGTGAATTGGCCATGCTAAATTGCCCATTGCGTTAGGTACATTAGTCAGAGGGAAATGGGTCTGGGTTACTCTTCCGACAGTCGGTGTGGACTGGTTGGGCCAAAAGGCCTGTTTCCACACTGTAGGAAATCTAATCTAATCAAATCAATGCGTCTGACTCCGAGCCTCCTGGATGTTGGTGAATCCTTCCCCCACCTCCCAGGTTTCCTTCCTGGTCATAACCAAACTGATTTATTTCCCCCAATCTGGAACATTGTATTTATTTCCCCCACACGGACCCTCTGATGAGAACCATCCTGCAAACACTGGCCAAATCATATCCGATTGAACTAAGATGAACCAAATTAGAACTTTAATTGCAGGCCCATCTGTGTTCCTTTCCATAACATTCCTGCATCTTCACACGAGTTCTGTTAACTTTCGGCAAAATGCTCCCCCCCACTGATAGCCGACCACTTGTCACGATATCAGGGCAGGGGCCATTTCCCTGGGTCCTGTTCCCAGAGGGAGGAAACTGCCAATGTCAGATTAATCCCACACACATACAGCCTCCCTGGCACTGACCCACCCTGCACATACACTAACAATTGTCCAGCACTGCGCCCGTGCACTGGTCTCCCCTCCTACAGCACATGCTCCAGATCACACACGAAGCTGGGTCATTAACAGCAACTGCTGCCCATTAGGTTGGAGAGGGCAGGGCTGGAGATTGTAAACAATGAATGAATGTGGAGGACACTGGGAGATGGACAGGTCAGTGAGGTACAGGATCAGTGCAGCAGTAGGAGGGGATCCTGGACAAAGTGAGCAATGGGAGAGTCTGACAGGAGAGAGACTACAGGAAGATTCTGTTGAGGCTCAGATGGGGACATTTGGGAGACAGTACGGCCTGGCGGCTTGGACATGATTTCCAATCAGCCTTTTCAAAGATGCTGTTACCCAATCTGAGCCCGATCCTCCTGGTTCAGAGGTAAGGACACTACCACCAATTTCTGGTGGGCTAGTGGAAAGAAGGGAAGATTTTCTCAATCTCTCTCACATGGAAACTGCATGAGCTCCTCCCACTTACTGTCTCCAGTGGGGATGAAGGAGACAGAGCCGATGGGAGGGGGGCTCGGGATATAGGGACTGCCTTTCAAATGGAACTTACCTGTGTGGGTGATATTAACAAGACTCAATACACAGTCACTAACACAAACCTGATGTACTTGAACTTTATCCATAATATTAACACTCATAACTGGGTAACACAGATCCCGATGTACAAAGTTATGTCCTGGATATTAATAATGGCTTTCTGTATGAGAAATCACGTCTCATGAACTTGAGTCAATTTTTTTGAAGTAACAAAGAGGATTCATGAGGGCAAAGCGGTCGGAATGATCTACATGGACTTCAGTAAGGCGTTCAACAAGGTTCCCCATGGGAGACTGGTTAGCAAGGTTGATCTCATGGAATACAAAGAGAACTAGCCATTTGGATACAAAACTGGCTCAAAGGTAGAAGTCAGAGCGTGGTGGTGGAAGGTTGCTTTTCAGATTGGAGACCTGTGACCAGTGGAGTGTCACAAAGTATCAGTGCTGGATCCATTAATTTTCATAATTTATATAAATGATTTGGATGTGAATATAGGAAGTATTAGTAAGATGACACCAAAATAGGAGGTGTAGTGAACAGTGAAGAGGATTACCTCAGATTACAACGGGATGTTGATCAGATGGTTGAATGTGCTGAGGACTGGCAGATGGAGTTTAATTTAGATAAATGTGAGGTGCTGCATTTTGGGAAAGCAAATATTAGCAGGATGTATACACTTAATGGTAAGGTCCTCGGGAGTGCTGCTGAACAAAGACACCTTGGAGTGTAGGTTCATAGCTCCTTGAAAGCAGAATCGCAGGTAGATAGGATAGTGAAGAAGGTGTTTAGTATCCTGTCCTTTATTGGTCAGAGCACTGAGTATAGGAGTTGGGAGATCATATTGCGGCTGTACAGCACATTGCTTAGGCCACACTTGGATATTTCGTGCAATTCTGGTCTCCTTCCTATCAAAACAATATTGTGAAAGTTGAAAGTGGCCAGAAAAGAATTAAAAGCATGTTGCCAGGGTTAGAGGATTTGAGCTACAGGGAGAGGATAAATACACTGTTTTCCCTGGAGCGTCAGATGCTGATGGGTGACCTTATAGCGGTTTATAAAATCAGTAGGGGCATGGATAGCGTAAATACACAAGGTCTTTGCCCTGTGGTGGGGAGGAGGCACGATGGGAGGTGGGAGAAAGAGGGGGGAGACCGAGAGGGGAGGGTGACCGTTATTTTGTAGATCTACAACACAAACCTGTTCCTGTTTTCTCCCCATCCCGTTCAATCCCTCTGAAGGGCGCAGAACAAGTGCACAGTCCCTGGAAAGTACAGCTTCAGGGTGATTAAGTGCTGAAGGTTGCATTTGGGACGCTGGCCTTTATTGGCCTATGCACTTATCAATAAATGGACCTGGGTTCAATTCCACTGTCCTGGATTCATGTCTGTGGCCACAGATGCACCTGTCTCTGACCCTGACTACTTGATCCCCTGTCACTACAGATCTGCCATTCTCCTTCCTCCAGTTCTGGGCAGTGGAGCTATCTGTGGTGTCATGAACCTGGCTGTTGCTTATTTCCCCTGAGAGTCCACCCCACCTGTTCCCCCCTTATAGAATCTCAAGCGGTGCACAATATCTGTTTGAGATGGGGAACGATCTCTGGGGAGTCCTGCACTGCCTTCCTGAGCCTTTCACTTGATCTGATGGTCATCCATTTCCTTTCTGCCTGTGTAACCCTCACCTGCAGTGTGACTAACTCACGAACCATGCTGTCCATAACATTCTCAGTATAGCTCCACAGTGAGTCCACTCTCAGCTCCAGGTCTGAAAAGCAGTTTCCCAGTAGCTGCAGATGGACACACTTCCTGCACACATAGCCGTCAGGGATACTGGAAGCGTCCCTTATTTCCCACATTGTACAAGAGGAGCACAGGTCTGAGGGCTCCTGTCACAATGTCTCTCTAGTTTCAGCTAGTTACTCTCATTAAGAGAATTTAAATGAGCTAGGAACCTTTCTTCACTTCAAATATTCCCATTATAATCTAAAGCCCCGATCTTTACTTAAGCTGACACTTTATACTTTTTAAAAACTGTTAAAAAAAACTCAGCAGGTTTCACTTACAAACTGGCTGTTCCCATTGGGACCATGTGAATTTCTGAATGGCCTGAACTAAAACTGAAGCTGAGCTTCACCTTCTCCCTGTCTCCCCTCCGTCTGTTTACACCCAACTCTGAAACACTCTCATTGATCCAAGCAGCCCTCACAGTGCAGCCCTATCATTTTTATTGTCTGTTCATACCGACAGTGCCCTATGCCTCCTGCAGTGTTCCAGTGTATCTCAATGGGAGCTCAGGAACTGCATCTCATCTTTCAATTTAGCCCTTTGTAACCCCAGAGTCAACATAGACTTCAGCAGTTTCTGAATGAACAGGCAGTTGTCAAAATCTGGAACATTCCACCTGAAATGGTGCTGGAATTTGAGTCTGTAAGGACTTTTAATGAGAAGTTTCCAGTGAATTGAAAATAAGGAGTTTACAGGTTAACATCATGAAGTGGGTAACTAGGACCAAATCTGACAGTTCCTACAAAGAGACGAGGTGTAATTTGGATAAATCTGTGCTCCCTCTCAGGACAATATCTCCTTCCTCAGCTGCAGGGCCCAGAATAGAGCACAAACCCCAAGGGTGATGCAACCACTAATTTGAACATCTTTCTGCTTTTTGCTTGGAAAAAAAATAGATACTTTCCCACAGGCAGTACAGACACACATTTCTCCTCCCACAGTTAAATGTCAATGGTATTCAGATCCTGATGACCCTGCTGACGATAGAAAATTGCTTTTGAGATCCCTGTCTCAATTATTCTCAATTAATATCCTATAAAATGAATTCAAAAAACAAAGCTCACAGTCAATGCAAGATGTATAGTGAAGGCAAACACTTCTCTTGGTATGTGTTTGGTGTGTAAATGCTCCTCTTCAAATCACCCCTTCCCCACCCAGGAAGAAGATGTCCATGTGCCTCGCTGTACCTTGCCCCAAATAAAGATGGCGGCCATAACCCAGGACCTATCACCATCTGAGGGCCACAGCCATTTTCCCATTTGCTGTAAACGTGGGACCAAGAGTTTCTAATTCAGGCCTAACTACCTGTACAGGGTGTAATTAAACCCTCCCAGTATATGATTTGGAGATGCCGGTTAACAGACAATCAATTTTTCAATGTATAATTTCAGTTACATCACACTGTAAATTTTTGCTATAAATTCTGTGTTATGATTGAGCCCTCCACTATCACCTGAAGGAGCGTCGCTCCGAAAGCTACTGTGCTTCCAATTAAACCTGTTGGAGGATAACCTAGTGTTGTGTGATTTTTAACGTTGTACCTCCCAATCTAAACTGGATCCAACTCCCCTTTCCCGTTTCCTCCTTCTGCACACACCAAGGGTCATTCTAGGTCCAGTGACCCTTCCTCAGAACCGAGGCAGCTGGGAAAATTAGAATCTCTACAGTGTGCTAACAGGCCATTCGGCCCAACAAGTCACACCCACCCTCTGAATAGTTTCTCAACCAAACCCGTTCCCCGACCCTATTATTCTACATTTCTCCTGACTAATGCACCTAACCTATACATCCCTGAGCACTACGGGAAACTTAGCTGGGCCAATTCACCTAACCTGCATATCTTTGGACTGCAGGAGATAGGGGTTAAAGAGTAAATAATAGGTGGGGACAGAGCCCAAAGAGAGACAGGAACCTTTGGAAAGACAAAGTATTGGATAACAATCTGGCTGGGAGGGTGCATAGCTGTTAATGGAGGGGACAGGAACCTGTGATGGCAGAATCTCAGTGGAGGTGTTGGAAATGGCAGCTGATGATCTACGTTCTGTTGCAAAACAGACCCTGAGCTTCCAGTTGCCTGTCACTATAACACATGAGTCTATTCCATGGCCAACATCTCTGTCTCATGCTTACTGCAGTGTTCCAGTGAAGCTTGATACAAGCTGGCAGAACACTCCAGAACATACCAAAACTCCCCGTATTTCAGGGACTGCATTTTCCCCTCCCATGCAGTCAACAATACTCTCCAGTGCATCTCCACCACTTCCCACACCTCCATTCCTTTCAGCATTCCAGATACCATTCCCTGTGAATTCCTCGTCAGATCCATGCTCCCATCAAACCCACCCTCCACTTCCAGCACCTTCACATGTTAATGTAAGAGGTGTAAAACCTGTGCCCACACCTCCCCCCGCCTCCAAAGGACCCTTCCACATCCAGCAGAGATTTTCCCGCACGTCCAAACACGTCACCTATTATGGCCTTTGCTTTCGACGTGGTCTCCTCTCCACTGGGGAGTCAGGATATCAACTTGCAGAATGTTTCAGGGAACATCTCTGGGACACATGCACCAACCAACCCAACCATCCTGTGGCCGACCACTTCAACTTCCCCACCCACTCCGCCATGGACAGGCAAGTCCTGGGCCGCCTCCACCACCACATCCCAGCCAGCCGGCGCCTGGAGGAAGAAAATCTCATCTTCCACACTGGGACCCTTTAACCACAGAATCAAGGTTTCCTCAGCTCCCCTCCCTTACCTTATCTCAGATCCAACCCTCCAACTCGACACCACCCTCTTGAACTGTCCCACCTGTCCATCTTCCTTTCCAATTATCCACTCCACCCTCTCTCCATTACC
>NC_057717.1:33050863-33057599 GCF_004010195.1 Chiloscyllium plagiosum
ACTGGGGTGGGGGCGGAGGGGTCGGGAAGAAGGTTGCAGGTTAGGAAGGCGGTGCTGGATTTGATGGATTTGACTAGACAGGGTTGGGGGAGGGGAAATGAGGAAACTGGTGAAATCCGAGTTCATCCCTTGTGGTTGGAGGGTTCCTAGTCGGAAGATGAGACTGAAACCCACTGAGCTGATCCCCGGCTGTGAGTCATAGACATACAGCACGGAAACAGACCCTTCAGTCAAACTCGTCGATGCCGACCAAATATCAGAAACTAATCTCGTCCCATTTTCCAGCACTTGGTCGATATCCCTGTAAACCCTTGTTATTCATATACCCATCCAGATGCCTAATAAATGTTACAATTGTAGCAGCCTTTACAACTCCCTTTGCCAGCTCATTCCATAAACGCACCACCGTTGCATGAAAAAGTTGCCACTTAGGTCCCTTTTATATCTTTCCCCTCGCGTGCTAAATCGATGACCTCTAGTTCTAGACTCCCCCATTCCAGTGAAAATCCCTTGTCTATCTATCCGATCCATGCTCAAGATTTTATCAATCTCTGAGATCAGGCCTCAGCCTCTGACACTCCAGGGAAAACAGCCCCAGCCTATACAGCCTCTCCCTATATCTCAAACCCTCCAACCCTTGCAATATCCTTATAAATCTTTTGTGAACGTTTCAAGTTGCACAACATCCTTCTGATAGGTGGAGAACAGAATTGCGCACAATATTGCAAGAATGGCCAAACCAATGTCCTGACCAGCCGCAACATGACCTCCCAACTCTCTTACTCAATACTCTGACCAATAAAGGAAATCATACTAAACACCTTCACTATCCTATCTACCTGCGCCTCTACTTTCAAGGAGCTATGAACCTGCACAGCAAGGTCTCTTTGTGCAGCAACACTCCCCAGGACGTGACCATGATGCGTATCAGTCCTACTAAGCTTTGCTTTTCCAAAATGCAGCACCTCACACTTATCTGAATTTAACTCCATCTGCCACTCCTCAGCCCATTTGCCCATCTGATCAAAATCCCATTGAAATGTGAGGTAACCTTCTTCATTGTCCACTACACTTCCAATTTTGGTGCCATCTACAAACTTACTAAATATCCTTTCTATGTTCACATCCAATTCATTTAAATAAATGATGAGAAGTAGTGGACCCAGCACCGATCCTTGTGGCACTCCACTAGTCACAGGCCTCCAGTCTGAAAAATAACCATCCATCACACCACCTGCCTTTGAGCCAGTTCTATATCCAAATGGCTACTTCCGTGCGATCTAACCTTGCTAACCAGTCTCCCATGGGGAACCTTGTCGAACTCCTTACTGAAGTCCATATAGATCACATCTACTGCTCTGCCCTCATCAATCCTCTTTGTTACTTCTTAAAAACCTGATCAAGTACGTGACACGTGATTTCCCATGGAGAACGTTATGCTGACTATCCCTAATCAGTCCGTGCTTTTCCAAATACACGCAAATCCTGTCGCTCAGGGCTCCCTCCCACACCTAGTCTAGCACAGCGTCTGTAGTTCCCGGGCTTGTCCAAACCGCCTTCGTTAAATAGTAGCGCCATATTAACCAATCAGTAGTCTTCTGGCAACTCAGCCGTGATTATCAATAATACAAAAATCTCAGCAAGAGGCCCAGAAATCACTTCCCTCACTTCCTACAGAATTTTAGGGTACACCTGATCGACATTTATTCATTTCAAGACAGCCAGTACTCTGTAGTATGGACATTTTTCAATATGTCACTATTTATTTCCCCACATTCTACATTTCCCGTGTCCTTCTCCACAGTAAATACTGATACAAAATATTGCATCTTAATTAAACAAACGAGGGCAGGACTTACACTAATTAAAGTAAGGCTTTGTGTAGTGAAATGGAACAAAGAGACCGAGGGGTTCAGGTCTTCTTAGTCTGTGTCACATGTAGACAGGGTGATAAACAAGGTGGTTAGCACCCTTACCTTCATTGCTCAGATCTCTGAGTACCGGATTGGGAATTTAGGTTGAGGCTGTACAGGATGTTGGGGAGGCCTCTTCTGGACTACTGTGTCCAGTTCTTGTTGTGCTGTTGTAGGAAGGATATTATTAAATTGGAGCGAATTTGGAAGAGACTAACCATGATGTTGCCATGAATGGAGGGATTGTGTCACAGGGAGAAGTTGGATAGGCTGAGATGCTTTTTCACTCAGCGTAGGAGGTTGAGGGAGGTTTGTAAAACCATGAAGCGTGTAGATAAGGTGAATGGCGGGGGAGAGGGGGGATTCAAGACCTGGGTGCATACAATTTGAAAATAGATGAGAAAGGTTTAAAAAATAAATTGGGGATTTGTTTTTACATTTATATGTGCGAAGCTCCCCGAAAAAGAGGCAGATATGAATACAATTAGAATGTTTAAAAGACATTTAGACAAGTACATAAATAGGAAATATTTGGATAAATGTGGACCAAGCGGAGGCAGATGCTATTAGATTAGTTGGGAATTATGGTCGACACGGACTGGTTTAACCATAGGGTCTGTTACTGTGCTGTATAACATTATGACTAACTCTCGCTATCACTGTGAATTCCTCGGTCCTCACAACTCCCCTGATCATTGTCACCTCATCCAGACTAAACTCTTCCTTATCTCTAGAAATACTCTCTAGCCTCAGGACCATGACTATCTCTGGTATCACAAACATCTCAATCTCTGTAACATCCTCCAATCTCCTCCCATCTCATAACCCTCACGATCTCTAATCTTGACAACCCCCACAAATGTGTCCTTCTCCACAGTAAACACTGATGCCACTCGTTTAGTGTCCCCCAACAACCCCATCTCCTGCGTCTCCACACATATGTTGCCTTTGCTGATCTTTGAGGTGGCCTATTCTCTCTCTAGTGACCCACTTGCTCTTAATGTATTTCTAAAAACCCTTTCCCTATTGCTTACCCTATTCGCCAAAGCGGAGTCCTGTCCCCTTTTTGCCTTACCGATTTTAGTCTTAAGTATACTCCTCTTGCCTTTATAGTCGAAGGATGTTTGTGATTTTTTGGATTGGAATATGCAAAATATTACATCTTGGTAAAACAAACGAGGGCAGGACTTACACTGATTAAAAGTTGGGCCTCGGATAGTGATATGGAACAAAGACACCTAGGGGTTCAGGTCTTTGAAGTATGTGTCACATGCAGACAGGGTGGTTCAGAAGGGGTTTAGAATATTTGCCTTCATTGCTCAGATCTTTGAATATAGGAGTTGGGACGTTATGTTGAGGTTGTACACGATGTTGGTGAAGCCTCTTCTGGAATACTGTGCCCAGTTCTGGTTGTGCCGTTATAGGAAGGATATTATTAAATCGGAGCAGGTTCAGAAGAGATTTACCAGGATGGTGATGGGAATGGAGGGATTGAATTATAAGCAGACTCTGGATAGGCTGGGTCCTTTTTCACTGGAGCACAGGAGGTTGAGGGGTTACCTTATTAGAGGTTTATAAAATCCTGAAGAGTTTCGGTAATGTGAACAGTAGGTGCCCTTTCTAGGAGGGGGCGTGATTCAAGATTGGGGACATACTTTTCAACGTGAGAAAAGGAAGGCTATAAAAAGTTCCGGATTTTATTTTTTGTTTTGCACAGAGAGTGGTTCACACGTGAAATAAACTTACAGAGGACGTGGCAGCTGTAAATACAAATACAATTTCAGGGTGGCACAGTGGCTCAACGGTTAGCACTGCTACCTCTCAGCGCCAGGGGCACAGGCTCAATTCCTGTTTGGGTGACTGTCCATGTGGAGTTTGCATATTCTTCCCCATGACAGCATGGGTTCCTCCAGGTGCTCCTGTTTCCTTCCACAAACCACAGATGTTCACGGTAGGTGAACTGGCCTTGCTCAATTGCCCATAGTATTCAGGAATAATTGGGTTGAGTGAATTAGTCAGGAGTAATTGTAGAGCAGGAGAGTAGGGGAATGGGATTCTAATAGGAAAAGAAAAACATTTGGACTCGTATATCTCTAGGGAATGCTAGGTTGGACTTGGACCAAATGGATGCAGATGCGATCAGTTCAGTTCGAATTTATGGTCGACACGGACTGGTTGGACCACAGGGTCTGTATCGATGCTGTATCACTTTATGGCTCGTTACCTCTGTAAATTCTTCTATGCTTGGAACTCTCTCTATCAGTGCCACCTCATCCAGCCTTACAAATCCTTCTCATCTCTATAATTCCTCTCCAGCCTCAAAATCCAAAAACCTCTACCACAAATATCTCAATCTCTGTAACATCCTCCATCCTCACAATCCTTTCCAACTTGCATCTCCTCCAGCTTCATTATCCTCCCCATGTCTAATCCCCTCCAGTCTCTCAGAGCTCTGTTATATATGCCTTTCTTTATTTCCAGCCTTTAGGATGCCCAATGTTTATTTCTCACTTGATTATGGCCCTTCCAATTCCTGCGCTGAGCTTCTGAATTTCCTCTTAAACCTCCACGACTCACTTTCCTCCCAAAAACATCGACCAATCACGTGTCATCTATTCTCGTATCACCTTTTCTAACCTGATGTCCAATGGAGCCTGTCATATTCCTGTAATAAACATCTCAGCGGTCTACAGAACAGAAAAAGTCTCTGGGGGTCCATCGGGTCTGTGAGAAAGAAAACTACCATCGAATTATCCTCATCTATTTTCCAGTACTTGTGGAAAAGTGTCATGTATCATGGCATAGCAAGTGCACACGAAATACATCTCAAATGTTTTCGGGATTTCTGTGTCTCCCACCCTCACAGACAGTGAGGTTTAGTGCAACTGTTGCTCGATGATGACATCACCCACAGTAACACAGAGCAGCTGGGTCTGTGCAAACCAGAGGTCGCCCACACATTGGGAAGGATGGCAGGGTCCCTGAGAGGGTGCACAGGAAAGCTCCCAGGATGGTTAAAGGAATGGGGGATTTTAGTTGCAGGGACATGGGTATTGTTAATACATATCAAGAATATCCATCTAAAATAGATGGACTCTCGTTCTCAACCTCTCCCCTTGCCTGGGCTGTGGTAACCTTCAGGTTAAACGGCCACCAGAAATCTTTCCCTAATAAGAGAGCAGCCCGATGGTCTGGTAGGGCAATGCTGACTTTACCTTTTACACAGTGATGCCATTGTGCATTGGGGGTGGAGAATGAAAATGCTGAAGGTGGTCAATGGGACACCACTCAGGCACAGTGCTTTGTCCTGGAGGATGTTCACCTTCTTGAATATTGTTGAGGGCTGCACTGATGCAGGCAAGTGGAGAATGTTCCAACACAACCCTGATGTGTGCCTTTTCGACAACAAACAGACATTGGGGAATCAGGGGTTTGGCAAAACTGAGATTGTTCTCCTTGTAGCAAAGTCAATTGAGGGGAGCTGAGAGACAAGGGTTTACAAAACATATACATTAGGATGTTAAACCTTACACTCATCAACTCATCATAAAAGGATTACTGGACACATTGAAGATTTCAGGGAGATCTATTGACAGGATGGTTTGATTCAAAGGAGTATTTTTATGCAGTAAATGGAATTGAGCAGGAACAAAATAACTCACACACAGTGCAAATATCCAGGTCCTGATGATTGGAGTAATTCAATCAATCAGAGTTTGGTGTTACAATGACTGAGATCCCCATCTGAATATCCACCTGTAGTATCCTGTAATACAAGTTTATAAAATTTGTAACTGTCAGGTAAGGTTAGAAACTTACACCATCCCCTCCTCCTGGCCTAGGATGACTGTACACATTACCCCTTATGGAGACCAGCAGTCAGTTCAGGGGGAAATCTGTGTGGGTTTCTATGAGTTTCCAACTTGGGACTTCATGTGACTGAACAGGGCAGATCTTTGACACATGGGACAGAATGTTCCAAGAGTCAGTGAGATGTGGAGAGCAGGTTTTGCTTCCTTTTCTTTCCTTCTGTGCTGCCGCTGTGCCTCATCAATACGACATGAGGGGGTGAAAGGCTCATGCAGCTTCAGGGGAAAGTTGTCTCCATTCTGACCAATGGGCAGCAAGCTCCTCCCAGTCACTCCAAAGGGTCTCTCTGTACAGACAGCAACGCAGCATGCTTCCCACTGCCCGGTGCTCCCTGGAAAGGTTTAGAAGAATGAGGGGGGAATCTCCTAGAAAATGCAGAACAGTAAACTTCCAAAAGGCTTATAAACTTTACAGAGAGGAATTCGTTGGAGAAGTGGACAACAAGTTGGCAAAGGGAGCCTAACTTGGGATAATGTGAAGTTGTTCATTTTGGAGAAGATAATAAAAGAACAGAGGACTATTTAAATGGTGGAAACTGTAGAAAGCTGTAACACAAAAGTGACCAGGTGGTAATTGTGCAGGAAACACAGAAAGCTAGAACACAGTTACAACAGGTCGTCAGGAAGGGAGATGAAACATTGTTCCTTGTTTCAAGGGATTTGCAGTGTAAGAGTTTGGAGTATATACCTGAGAGCAACTTTGTAAATTGCGAGTGACATATGGAGTAATGAGAGAAGTTTTGGTCTCTTTATTTAAAGGAAATACATCATTTCATCGGAGGCATTCAGAGAAGATTGACTGGGATGATCCCTGGTTTGCAGGGACTCTCTTTTAAGAAAAGGCTGAAGAAGTTGGGACTCGACTCACTGGATTTGGGGGAGAATGAGAGGGGACCTTATTGAAACATATAGGTTTATTAAGGGGTATGACAGGGTAAATACTGAGAGGATGTG
>NC_057717.1:33057679-33090030 GCF_004010195.1 Chiloscyllium plagiosum
GAGAGGGAGGGGCTCAGCAGTAAGGGAAAGGAATTTGTAATAGCAACTGAAATAGGTTTAATCATTGCAGTGTTTCATTGGAGGAAATTGCAGCCAATCGAGTTGTAGGCATGTGGTAAGCAGTTTGATGAATGAGTAACAGTGGAGCAATGGAGAGGGATGATGGGGAGAGAGAGCTGGGCATTGTCAGTGTACATGTGAAACCAATACGATTTCACCTCCTGGCAGTATGTAGGTGAGACACAGGAGGGGACAAAGATAGATCCTGGATGGACACCACATATGAGGAATTCAGAAAGGAAAGGGAGAGTGGAGATGGAGCAGCATTTTCCAACAACCTTGAGGTCAAATATTAGTTCTTAGCAGAATTGGAGAGAAGGACATAACCAGGAAAGACAGACAGAACAAGGAACAATATTTGTGAATTGGTGAGGGGTAGTGGTGAGGAGGAGCCAGACTCCAAAACTGCTATTTCTACATCAGTGACATCACCCAACTCTACCCTAGTCTCAGCTCATTTGTTGAAATACACATCCATCCTTGTGTTATCTCCAGACTTCGTTATCTGAACACATACTCCTGGCCAGCCTCCCACATTCAAATTACATATAATTTCAAGAATATCTAAAACTCTACTGCCCAAGTGCTCACTTGTACCAAAACTTATTGATTCATGAAAAGGCTCCTATCTACAAGCAACAATTTAAAATTCTCTCCCTTAATATAATTCCTGTCTGTGAACATCCCTGTCTACCTGCATCACACAACCTGTGAGATCCCGACAACTCATTTTCGTTCAGACTCCCAAAGATGCATTTATTCATTGCTTCACTGGTCTAGCTGTTTCGACAGTTGCCAAGGCAACACGGTCTGGAATTTGTTCCCTGACCCTCTTAGACCTGCTTTCCTCCTTTAAGGTATTCCTGAAAACTGCTTATTTGGCAATACTTTTGATCACCTGACATATTATCCCCATCTATGGCCTTATGTCAGAAATTCTCAATTTCTGTGAAATTATAAAAATGATAAAAAAATATAAACTGTTGTTGATTTGCACACACATTTCCAACTATTCACTGTCGCCGTGTGAATAGTCTGTAACATCTCTTCCCCAAGAACATTGTGGGAGCACATTCACCACACGAACTGCAACTGTACAAGTCAGTCAAACATCACCCTCTCCACAGGCTATGGGGCTTTGGCATTAATCTGTGGAGGGAGAAACATATAGTTGATATTTCAGGGAGTGCTAAATGCATTACAGGAAATGAAAATGTTGCAGAATTTGATGGTCAGAAATGGAAGGAAAATGCACTCTTTTGTTGACAAAAAGAATTACTCACTGGCAAAGATACTGTGGAAAATTTAGTCCGTTTAGAGAGCAGCACATTGTCAGGGGTTGGGCAGCAGAGGAAAATTAACTAACAAAAGGTCTGTGAAAGTAACAGTAAACAAGCCAAACACTCTGTGTTCAAAGACTTTAACTCCCCTTCCCGCTCCACCAAGGACACGCAGTCCCTGGGCCACCTCCACCGCTAAATCCCAGGCATCTGATGCCTGGACGAACAACGCCTCATCTTCAGATCCTCCAACCACATGGGATCAATGTGGATTTCACAAGTTTCCTCATTTCCACTCCCCCCACCTTATCCCAGATCAACCTTCCAACTTGACACCTCCCTCGTGACCTGTCCTACATGTCCATCTTCCTTCCCACCGATGGGCTGCTGCCTGTCCTGCTGTGCGTTTCGAGCATCACACTCTTTGTCATTGAAAACATCCTGACTCTGACACTGTAAATCCTGCTGTATCACTCACTGCCAGGGAAGGCTGTGCATGTGTCCCCCTGCAGCTTGCCCCTCACAAAGTTGGCAGCCACACACGAGTCCTGCGGATCACTGCCCCCAATAAAGATGGCGGCTCTCACCACGTCATTCACTATTTGAAGCATTTTCCCGTTTGCCACAACACGGGCTTGGGATTTTCAAATTTATGTTTTCCGATGTGCACTAAGTTCTGTAAAACGTCTCAGCCCGTTCCATTAAAATTTCCTTCTCTTCCAGGTCAATGTGCCTTTCCTTAACCGTGCCGTGCACCTTCACACATTTCCAATGCCTTGGTCACAACAACACTGTATTGCCAGTGAAGCTTATCACGTGGTTGCTTATAGCCACTCCCCTCATTCACTCAGATTGGTTGGAGGACCAACCAGCACTGCCTGGTCTTCCAGCCCCATCCCCATCTTCTTATTGGTCCTGTGCTGAAATCAATCACCAGAGGACCATTGTGGGCTGGAGCATGTTCAGTGTTTCCTGCTTTTGCTGCTGTTCATCAGGTATAAGAGAGAGGGTTCATTCCTGTTTCTCGTGATGTCAGACATTAACAACAACTACCTGCATTTTATGAAGCCTTTCACACTGACAAATCTCCTAAAGTGTTTCATGAATGCTGGAAACGTTGATTAAAGAGAACAACTTTAAGATACATATTTAAGGAGGACAGAGGGGGTTAGGAAAGATATTCAAGAGGCTTTTGTTTAGATTAGATTACTTACAGCGTGGAAACAGTCCCTTTGGCCCAACAAGCCCACACGAACCCTCTAATGAGCAACCCACCCAGACCCATTCCCCAACATCTAACACTACGGGCAATTTAGCATGGCCAATTCAACTAATCTGCACACTTTTGGACTGTGGAAGGAAACCGGAGCACCCAGACGAAACCCACACAGACACGGGGAGAATGTGCAAACTCCACACAGACAGTTGCCTGAAGTGGGAATTGAACGCAGGTCTCTGGCGCTGAGATGCAGCAGTGCTAACCACTGTGCCGCCCATCTGCAGCTCCAATCATGCAGTGATGTATGTGGGGAACAGCTTACAACGGAGACAGTTAGTGGCTAACCACAGCTTAACAACCCCATATCCTAGCCCCCTATCCCATACACTAGGCCTTGTTCTCAGCCTGTCATTACACACAACCTGTGGTTAGCCACTAATAATCTCCATTGACAGCTAGTCATCCTCCCCAGCCAGATCGTTATCTACTCCTTTATCCAACCGTTCTTCTCGCTCTATCCTTTACTCCTTACATCCTCCCCTAAACCCTACCTTCTGCATATAAACCAACATTTGTTCTCACATCAGTTCTGTGGAAGGGACACCAGATCTGAAACGTTAACTCTGATTTCTCTTCACAGATGCTGCCAGACCTGCTGAGCTTCTCCAGAACCTCCTCGTTGTTGTTTCTGATTTACAGCATCCGCAGTTCTTTTGGTTCTAATTTAGTAGGGCACTTGTAATTCAGGTCCAACAGCCTCTGTCCCAGTCTCTGCTGTCTCTCCCACCTCCACCCAGTGACACCCCACCTGCACAGCTCGTGGGCATGTGTCGTCTTGCTGGCCATACCCCTCATTCACTCCCATTGGCTGCAGGACCACACAGACTCTCCTCCCATTGGTCTGGAGTTGCCATCAATCAAGCCATCCCCATTGTGAGGTGAGTGGTGGGCTCCTCCCTCTCTCTGCCTTGGGATGAACTTCATCATTCACAGTGAATAGGGCAGTATCACAGAGCACAGGAGCTGGGGGCTATTCAGCCCATTGAGGCTGTACACTCTCCCTATGGAGATGCTGCAAATCTGTCCCAACTCCCCTCGCATTTACCCACAGCCTCCCAGTCTTTCCGTAAAGAGTCAAATTGCAAATCTGTTTGAGAATACCTGCTGAATCTGTGTCCACCTGCTTTTCAGACTGTTCCAGATGCTCAGAATTTACTCAGTAAAATATAGATCGCATATTCGCATTATTTTCCAGTTAACTTAAAGTAGTTACTAATATTGTGACATTATTAACAATTCCCCTCTCTCTTCAAAATAAATATCTTGGAAACAAACTTGTGAGAAGATTTGTAGCTCGGGTGCTCGTTGCTGTGGTTCTGTTCGCCGAGCTGGAAGTTTTTGTTGCAAACGTTTCGTCCCCTGTCTAGGTGACATCCTCAGTGCTTGGGAGCCTCCTGTGAAGCGCTTCTGAGGTGTTTCCTCCGGCATTTATAGTGGCCTGTCCCTGCCGCTTCCGGTTGTCTACCGGAAACAAATCTATACCTGGTCGAAATCACTGCTTAACCTTCTCAGATCCAAGGAGAATTATCTGTGCTAAGATGTACAGCACAGAAACAATGGACCAATTCGCCCATGCCAACTAGGAATCCTAAACTAACGGAGTCCCACTTGCCAGCTATTGGTCTGAATTCCTCAAAATCCTTCCTAATCATGTAACCAATCGGATGCCTTTTAAATGTTGTAATTGTATCAGTCTCCACTACTTCATCTGGCAGCTCATTCCATCCACACACCACACTCAGCTTGGAAACGTTGCCCCTTTGATCCCTTTTAAATATTTGCCCTCTCAATTTAAGCCCACGTGGTCTTGGTTTGGACTCACCTAACCTGGGGGAAAAAAAGACCCCAGCTGTTCACCGTACCCACGCCCCTCGTGATTTTATAAATCTCCCAAAAGTCACCTCTCAGTCTTTGATTCTCAAGGAAAATTAACCCCAGCCTATTCAGCCTCTCTGTGTAGTCCAAATCCTCCAAATGTTGCAAATATTTGTTAACCTTGTCTGAACCATTTCAAGTTTCACAACATCCTTCTCAGAACAGGAAAAATCGAACTGAAAACGGAATTCCTGAAATAGCTTTATCAATGTCCTATCCAGCCATAATATGATGTCCCAGCTTCTGGATTCAATGCATTGACCAATAAATGTAAGCATACCAAAAACCACCTTCACTACCTGCTGACCTGCGACTCTACATTCAAGGAACAATGAACCTCTTCTTTTCAGAAACACTACCCAGGACCTTACCATTAAGTGCATTAAGTCCTGTCCTGATTTGCCTTTCCAAAATGTAGCAGCTCACATTTTTCTAAATTGAACTCCGTCTGCCATTCCTCACTCAAATGGCCCATCTGATCAAGATCCTGTTGTATTCTGAACTTACCTTCTTCACTGTCCACTACACCTACAATTTTGTTATTTTCTGTAAACCTACCTCATATATTCACATCGAAGTCATTTATTTAAGGACCCAATATCCATTCCTGCCGCACACTGCTTCTCAGAGGCTTCCAGTCCACAAAACAACCCTTCATCACCACACTGTCTCCTACTTTCAAGCCAATTTTGTATCAAAATAGCTAGTTCTCCCTGCATTCCATGTTATCTAACCTTGCTAACCAGCCTGCTTTGTGCAAACTTGTTCAATGCCCATATAGACAACGTCCACAGTCTGTCTTCATCAATCTTCCTGTCACTTAAAAAAAAACTCAATCAGGTTAGAGCGACAATTTCACACGCATAAAGCCATGTGGACTCGCTCTAATCATTCCTTGTCTTTCCAAATACATGTAAATCCTGTCCGTCAGAATCCCTTTCACCAACGTGCCTGCCACTGACTTCAGGCTCACTGTTCTAGTGTTCCTTGGCCTTTTGCTACCACCTTTTTTAAAAAAAATATGGCACCCATCTTCCAGCACCTCACCTGTCACTAACGATAAGACCAATATGTCAGAGAAGGGCCCAGCAATCACTTCCCAAGCTTCCCACAAATTTCTGAAATACACCTGATCAGGTCCCAAGGCTTATTCCACCCTGATGCAATTTAAGACATCCTGTACCTCCTCCTTGTAACATAGACACTTTTCAAGTAATCACTATTTATTTCTCCAAACTCTCGAGCTTCCACATCCTTCTCCAGTGAAAAAAAGACATGAAATATGAGAGGTGCGACGTAGGAGCGAAGGACTTCTGGGAAGGTAAGTCTAACTCAGAGTAGCTGATAGAGTAGCTCAGACTGAGTTGTTTCGGTCTTCAAGGATATAACTGTTCAAATGGAGTTTGCAGCAGGTGGTGAGGGAACCAGCAAGAGGGAAAAGGATACTACATCTTATCGTTATGAATCTACCAGCTGCAAATGCATCTGTCCCTGACAGTATCGGTAAGAGCGACCATCACACAGTCCTTTTGGAGACAAAGCCTCGCTATAATGTTGAGAAAAACCTCAATGTGTTGAGTGCTACTATCACCGTGCTAAGTGGGACATATGTAGGAACTCAAACTGGATATCTCTGAGACACTGTGGGACAAAAACAGCAGTAGAACTATACTCCAGCACAACCTGTAATCTCAAGAGTTTGTAAATCCAGCACTCACCCATCACAATAGACAAGAAAGGACGGCATGCCAAGAGCAGCACCTGGCATAACCTAAAAAGGAAGTGCCAACCTGATGAAGCTACCAAGCAGGTCTATCTGCATATCAAACAGCATCAGCAGCAAGCAACAGAGCTAAGTGATCCCACAACCAATGGATTAGATCAGAGCTCTGCAGTTCTGCCACACCCAGGTGTGAATGGTAATGAACAATTAAACAACTCGTGGCAGGAAGCACAACAGATATCGCACCCTTACTGATGGAGGGGTTTCACACATCCATGCAAAAGATAAGATGACTGCATTTGCAGCAATTTTCAGCCAGATGCAAAGTGGAATGATCCATCTCAGGATTCTCCAATGGTTCCTAACGTCACAGATGTGAGCTTTAAGCCAGTTCAATTTAGTTCGAATAATATCAACAAAATGGTTAAGTAGTGTAAAGGCTGTAGGTCCTGCTAACATTCTGGCAATAATACTGATAACTTGTGCTCCAGACCTTGCCACCCACCAAGCCACGTACTGCTCCAGCACTGGAATCGATGAACAATTTGGAACATTGCCCACGGATGTTCAACACAAAAACACAGGGCAAATCCAATCCAGGCAATTTCCGTCCATCAGTCCACACTCGATCAGGAGTAAAGTGATGGAAGTAGTCATTAACAGGGCGACCAAGCAGCAGCTGCTCAGCAACAGCCAGCTGAGTGACTTTCATTTTAGGCCCCACCAGGGCCACTCAGCTCCCGATGGTGTTACCGCCCTGATTCACAACCTGACAACCAGCAGAATCCCAGAGGTGAGGTGAGAGTGACAGTCCAGTCCCACTCCAACACCACTAATTCTAGCTGATTCCACCCTCATCTCAGCTCATATACTGAAACTCTCATCCATCGTGTGTTATCTCAAGACTTAATTATCCAAACACACTCCTAGACTGCCTCCCAAATTCAACCTCTCTGTAATCTCAAGCAAAATTTAAAACTGTCGCCCATGTGCTCACTTCTCCCAAAACATGTTTATCCATCAAAAGGCTCCTATTCATAAGCAACAACAATTTAGAAAACTCACTCTTCATTTAATTCCTGGCTGTGATCATCCCTCGCTCCCTTTACCACACATACTTTAAGACCTCGACAACCCATTTTCTTCGAGACTTCCAATGATTTGTTAATTCATTACATCAACTGTGTGGCTGATTCTACAGTTGCTAAAGCACCATGGTTTGGAATTTGCAGACAAAACCTCACAGGTCTGCTTTCCAATTTTAAGACATCCTTCAAAACGTACTTTTTGGCAATGCTTTTGGTCACCTGACCTAATATCTCCATCTCTGGCCTCATATCTAAAGTTCCCAATAATATTTATGTGAAAGCATGATAATAAAACTACAAACTGTTCTTGATTTGGACATTATCTTGAAATCATCACTATTGCTGTAATGAATAATCTGCAATGTCTCTTACCCAACAAACTGCAGCTGCACAAAAAACTCAAGCATCGTCCTCTCCACAGGCAACAGGGCTTTGGCATTAATCACTGGTATTTGTGAAAGGAGAAACACAGTTGATGTTTCAGGGAGTGCAAAATGGATTACAGGAAATGAAAGTGGTGCAGAATTTGATAGTCAGAAATGGAAGGAAAATGCACTTGCTTATTGGAAAAAAGAAATCTTGACTGGCAAAGATATTCAAGAAAAGAAAAATTGAAAATAGAGCAGCACGTGGTCAGAGGCTGGGCCGCAGTGAAAAACTCATTTACAGAGGGTCTATAAAAATAATAATACAGTGGACGGCATGGTGGCCAAAACAGACCAAAAATACACCAGTGGTTCGAGAATGAGGAAGCTAGATATTGACAAAGTGGTCATGAGGGAGCCCAGAGATGTATCACAGCTGCTATGATCCCAATAACTCGCCACCAGAGAAAGGCTGCACATGCGCCTGGCTGCACCTTGCCCCCTACAAAGATGGCGGCTTCGCATGTATCCAGTGAATCCTTGCCCTGATGGGACACTCAGTCCACCTAGCCGCGCAGATGAAATTCCCCGTTTCCTGCAGACACGGAACAAGCACGCTCAAATGTGTGTCTTCCGACGTGTACAAAATGTTCGTAAAACCTCTCCACTCATAGCAACACAGTTTTTCTCCCGTTTCCCTCCTTTTATTTATTTCCTTACTGTGGGTTATAGTAATGTAGTGTTACTTCTGCAATTATAATTACTGATACAAAGTAAATGAACTCACACCAGTGTGTAATTGTTTCAGCCAAGAGCTGAGTCAACAAGAATGGAAACTATGTGGACGAAATACATAATTTTTTGTGTATTAGCTAAAAATATATGCAAGAAAGAAACGGGACTGCAAAACAATGGTAGATAATACAGGCGACTAGATAAAGTGCTGTGAGGAGAGGCAGGTAAGCTAAATACGCCTGTAGCAACAGTATGTATAAACATCTGTTTCCCACTTTTACAGAAACACAGGAACAAACCCCAATTACAAGAGTCTTAACGATAAGATACCATGAGGGGAGAAACAGATGGAGGGAGTCGATAATGGTAAGGAAAGGATATGCCTAACAATGACACACAGCAGGATGAGGTCAAACGGCCTTGTGAGGCCAGAAAAAGCATTTTGTCACAGATAAGGCCGGATAAGGCAAGAGATAAACAGGAGTAATGGGGACTGGTCTTAGGGAAATGGAAGATGTAAACAGGGGAGGAGCAATGAAATTAAAAAAACATAGAAACCAAATTATATAAATATCGAGTACTGGTTGAATTCGGTGTGTGTGTGTCCCTGCCTTGTGGACAGTGGACATCGCACTCACTTGCAAGTGTGAAATAAATGACACTACTGATTCAGATCCTGCCTCGGACTGAAATTATTGAAGTGAGTGAGCTTTGTTTCTCACAATTGGGAGCTGTTCGGGATATTCTTCCATCGCCGGGGGGAGTGGCTGGCCTTGGACACTGGGAAGGCGCAACCCTTTTCCAATTGAGGAGAGGTCTCGTGTCCCGGTTTGGTCTGCTCCCTTTGGCGACTGGTACGAATCCCTAAAGAGAGACATCTGAATCAGACAGTGAAAGGAGGTTGATAGAAAATACGGCAAAAAGGGGCCAGGCAACTCTGTGCACCGACCAAGGTAAGAAAATTGAAGTTTAAGTACTGCCTTGGTGGCTGGGATTGAGTTGTAATAGTTAATAAGGGACTAACTAAGGAACTCAATATGGGTTGTGCCGTGGGTAAGGAAAAAGCCTCCAGGAAAACAAAAGAAGACCAAGGCAATGGAAATGGAGGCGGGGTCCCTTACAATATACCTCCAGAAAGTCCGTTGGGCAGGATGTTGTGGAATTGGAAAAATAATACTTGTCCAAGGGCAAATGATGATTAAATATTTATATGGACTAAGGAATCCATTCTTCGTCCCACCATCTTCTGGCCAAACTACAGGTCAGACGAAGACTGGGTTTGTAAATATCTGAATTTGTAAGTCAATGAGTGAGAGAGAGAGAGAGAGAGAGAGAGAGAGAGAGAACAAAAAGAGCTGTACAGCTGGTAGAAAGTTTAACCCTTTGTGATTTGGTTTGAATGCACATTTGTTTGTTGGTGATTGAATGTTTGTGCTTTATTCCCTGGAGCTTGAGTTCCAGGACTGTTTTGAATCTGATTTTTACTATGGAAACTTAACATGATGTCTTTTAAGGTTAAGGATTCTATAGAGATTATGAAAAAGAAAAAAAAATGATAACACCTGTTCTTTTTACAGGTCATGACTGCCTTACTATCAGTTTCTAATTAATCTCTTTTATCGTTACATAAAAGCGATTTATGGAGGACAGTTGAAGTTTCAGTTCAACATTAGATTGTAGTAAAAACAAAATCCTATGGTTAATATCTGTGACCTTGGATTTGGTCATTGTTCATGCATTAGAAGTTTTTTTTTTAACTTGAATGGACAAATTATTTTAAGGCAGCTCTAATTATTTCACGACTTATAGCATTGTAATTGAGCAATGATTGGTCAGGAATACTTAAGAAAATTAATTTTGGATTAAAATTAAGGGACTAAAACTGGGTAATTATAGTGGATTTCAAAGCAGGAAACATTTTAAATGTTAAATACTGAATAAATGAATGTAAACATATAAATATATTTAAAAGTTAGGAACAGGCTTTAAAGTTAGTCAAGCGTGAATTGATATTTGTAGTTATGGGGAGCTAGAAATATTGCAATATTTCTTAAAAAAGAAAAAAGGGAAGAACGTAACGACTTATCCCCTTCGGGAGATACCAATAGGGGACAAAGAGATTGAGTTTGTAAGTGTTCCCCCTCACCAGTGGGGAGGTCAGAACATTTAAAAAGGAAATGAAGGTCCTGGTTGAGGATCCGATAGGGTTGTCTGAACAAATTGATCAATTTGTGGGGCCCAGTCTGTATACGTGGACTGAGTTAATGTCTATTTTGAATATACTATTTACTGGGGAAGAAAGGAGACTTATACGAGGAGCAGCCACTAAAATTTGGGACAGGGAACACCCGATTGGAGATGGGGATACTGGACAGGGTGAGATGAAGTTTCCCCTCAGAGACTCCCAGTGGGAAAGTCAAAACCCGGAGCATAGAGAAGAAATGAGGGAATTGAAAGACCTGATTCTGAAAGGAATAAGAGAGGCAGATCCAAAGTCGCAGAATTTGACTAAGGCCTTTGAAGTTAGACAGGAGAAAGATGAGACTCCTTCAGCTTTCTTACAAAGATTAAGAGACTCAATGCAGAAATATTCTGGAATGAATCCTGAGGACCCAATGGCACAGGGTCTTTAGCAACCGGAGCAGCGGGTGGCAGCATGTAGGACAGAGAGGAAGAGGGAGAGGGAGAGGACAAGGGGTAGCATTTGATAGAGGGTTCGAGCGACAGGGGCAGTGATGGAAGTATCCACAGGAAGGATGCTATTATTGTGGAAAGTTAGGGCATTTTAGGTGGGAGTGTCCTGAACTACAAAGGGAAGAAAGGGCAATTCCGCTTATGAATTTTGATGAAAAATAGGGGTGACAGGGGTTCCTGCCTTCAGCATCCCTTGATAAACTTGAAGGTGGGACCCTATAGGGAAGAGGTAGACTTCCTAGTAGATACGGGGCAGCACAGTCATCACTGAATTTTAAACCAAATAAATTAGAAATGTCGATACGGTCAATTACTGCTTCTGGGGTAAAAGGGGAAGGATTTACTGTTCCAGTATTTGAACCTATGATGATAGAAGGTCCTGAGGATAGGGTCACAGGGGAACTGTTGTATATCCCTGATATAGGAAGTAACTTACTAGGGAGATACTTAGTTATCCTCTTAGGACTGGAAATTGGAATTCAGGAAAAAGAATTAGTTGTACAAATGGCAATGTTGACAGAGGATGTGGAGAGAGAGATAGACCCTATTGTATGGGCTAGAGAAGGAAATCGTGGAAGACTACAGATCCCTCCCCTTGAAATAAATCTAAAAAGGAAAGGGGTCGTTGTTTATGAGCGACAATATCCCATTTCCATAGAAGGTAAAAGAGGACTGCAGCCAGTAATTGAAGGACTGATTAGAGATGGACTGTTGGAGCCATGTATGTCTCCTTATAATACCCCAATTCTACCAGTGCGGAAATCTGATGGAACTTATCTATTGGTGCAGGATTTGACAACATTAAATCGAATAGTACAGATCAGGCACCCAGTGGTGCCAAACCCCTATACGTTATTAAGTAAGATCCCTCATGACCACAAATGGTTTCGTGTGATAGATTTAAAGGATGATTTTTGGGCTTGTCCCTTGGCGGGGGAAAGTAGGAATTTATTCGTCTTTGAATGGGAAGACACCAGGACAGGACAGAAACAGCAATACCGGTGGACCGTGCTCCCCCAAGGGTTTACGGAATCCCCGAATTTATTTGGATAGATGTTAGAACAAATATTGGAAAAATTTAGCAGCCCCAAGTGGACTACCCTGTTGCAGTATGTAGACGACCTCTTAGTAACAGGAAAGAGAAGAGTAAGAATAGTAGAAGCCACTAACAAATTATTGAATTTCCTGGGCCAGCAGGGCCTGTGAATATTTAAAACAAATGACAATATGTGGAGCGAGAAGTGAAATATTTGGGACATTTAGTTAGTAAGGGAAAGAGAAAGATAAGCCCGGAACGGATAAAGGGAATAGTGGGGATGCCGCTGCCCAGCACTAAACGGGAGTTACGTAAATTTTTGGGTCTAAGGGGATATTGCAGATTGTGGATTGATTTCTTTGCTCAAATGACTAAGAAATTATTTCTCAAACTATTGGAGGAGGAACCAAAATGTCTAAGTTGGGATGATGAGGAAAAAGAACTAGTTGAGGAACTCAAAAGAGGACTGATCAATAGCTGGGGGGAAGGAATTAATACATGAAGAATTGATTGAACGGGTCTTGGAATCTCTATTACTCCCCCGAGAAATAGCAGTAATGCATGTAAATGGTCATCAGAAAGGAAATGAACCAGAAGTTAGGGGAAATAGATTAGCCGATAAAGTGGCGAGGGAAGCCGCCCTGGACCCACAAGAAGTGGTGATTCATTCCCTAATACCTACTGTCCCAGGTCGTCGGGAAGCTCCTATATTTACTGAAAGAGAAGAAAACATGTAGGGGCTGCAAAAACAGCAGATGGGTAGTGGATGTTACCTGATGGAAGGGAAATGTTAAACAAAATGATGATGCGAGAGATTATGGTTGTCCTACACCAAGGCAGTCATTGGGGAGTACAAGTAATGTGTGATTTAGTTCTTAGGGAATATGGATGTAAAGGAATACATATAATTGCTAAACAAATATGTGAGGGATGTATAATATGCAGAAAGATAAATAAAAAAGTCTTGAGAAAATAGACCCCGGGAGGAAAAGACCCAGGATTGAGACCCCTTCAGAGTATACAAGTAGATTATACTGAACTACCCAGAATAGGGAGACTAAAATATATGTTGGTCATAGTAGATCAGTTATTCAGTTGGGTTGAGGCATACCCCCTAGCTACTGCCACTGCGAGTGGGGTGTCTAAAACAATATTGGAGCACATAATTCCCCGATATGGGCTAGTGAACCGTAGAGATTCTGACCAAGGAACTCATTTTACCTCTAAAGTGTTACAGGGAGTAATGAAAGAGTTTCATACTCCATGGCACCCGCCATCATCAGGAAGGGTTGAGAGAATGAACCAAACACTTAAACGATAGCTCTCTAAATTGATAATAGAAACCAGACTTCCTTAGACCAAATGTTTACCTATAGCTCTCTTGCGAGTACGAACAGACCCAAGGAAAGATTTCGGACTATCCCCCTATGAAATCTTATTTGGATTGCCTTATCTGGGAACGAATGGAGAATTGCCAATTCCCGAAACTAAAGATTTGTTCTTAAAGAAGTATATACAGGGCTTGTCCTCCTCTCTGTCTTTCGTCAGGAAACAGGGTTTATTGGCACAGACTCCACCCCTTGAATTCACCGTTCATCCCATCCAGCCGGGAGATTGGGTCTTAGTAAAATCATGGACAGAGAGTAAATTGCAGCCGGACTGGAAAGGGCCATACCAGGCTCTTTTGACTTCCGAAACAGCAATAAGGACGGCGGAGAAAGGCTGGACTCACGACACTCGGATCAAAGAGCCAGTGGACTCTCCAGTTGAGGAAGACGTCTGGACAGCCGAATCAACGCAAGACCCGCTGAGACTCAGACTAAAGAGACTTTGAATAAGTGATTATACAGTGGCGACACGAGCACGGGATTATTTCTGTAAGATTGCATATTAAGTATTTTTGTGCTTCAGCATGTTGATTAGAATACTGGGAATGCTTAGAGTTATGATGCTAGCCCTCTTAGTATTGGGATTTTGCCAAATATCATTTTCATATGTATTATTAACGGTTCCTGAGTTTGATAATCCACAAGTAATAGACGCTGATGCATGCAGTTTAGTAAATTGTGGGGATGTAGATAATCAGAGACAGTACCGCTGCTCTGAGATACATCTTAAGTCCTATGGGAATGGCCTTGGTGATGGTACTTGGTATGATGGTCTCGTTACAGTACACCGGACCCCCTTTCGACCAGCTCGCGATTGTCCCAATAAAAAGTGTAATATACTTAACGATAAAGAAAACCACATGACACGAAGCAATTCTGGGGGGGGGGGGGGGGGGGGGTGCACCTATGAGATACAATTAAATGAAACATTTGGGATAGAAATGAAAGCAAACGGGAAGGATTTCTCGGGCTGTTGTTTTCGAATTAGAATTGGACAGGGAAAACGGGCGGAACTACTGGATAATGAGATACAACCTTTCACCCCTGCCGCTGATCCTAAAGTAGTAATAATTATATGGCTAAAGGACTTGAAACAGACTATCGAAATAGAAACTGGGTACGGGATGCAAATGCCTGGGTTGAATGGGTAAAGTATACTGTAAAAAGTCTGAATAAGAGCAATTGCTATGTATGTGCCTCCGGTAGGCCAGTGGCCCAGGTGGTTCCCTTTCCACTCGGGTGGAAGCAAGATAGGAAGGGCATGAAATGTATTGATAGCCCTGTATCAGGATGAGACTGCATGGAATGATGGGAATTGTACCTCCCTATCTCTGAAGTTCCCTCCCTTGGAGAAGAAAGATGCAAAAGCTCCCCCCACATTTTCTGCCACAGTTGGAAATCACACGTCGTGTGTGCGTAGACGAGGTACAAGTCGGTCTAGAGATTTGGGGGAGATGAAATTTTGTACAGAGATTAAAAATGTTACCGAAATGAAGAAGGGAGGGAACTATTCAGCACTAAAGTTTCCTCGAGCGGATCTGTGGTGGTACTGTGGAGGCAAAATATTGAGACCCACCCTACCTCTGGATTGGAGTGGGATATGTGCAATTTTACAATTGGCAATTCGATTTACACTGGCATTTGGGATTGAAAAGCTAGTAGGGAAAAAGGGAAGGGGTAAGATATTATTGTTCGACACTTCTTTGAATGACAGGATTTGTCTCTATTCGGTAGGAGTCCCTGAGTGGTACTTGATGAGTTCAAGGCTCGTAACCAGATTGCAGCAGACTTTGAGTCAGCTCTCTTTTGGTGGGTAACAATTAATAAAAATGTAGATTGGAGAAATTACATTTTCTATAATCAACAGCGATTTATAAATTATACAAGAGATGCGCATAAAGGAATATCAGAACAGCTTGATGCGGCAAGTAGGATGGCATGACAGAACAGAATGGCCCTTGATATGATTTTAGCAGAAAAAGGGTGTGTGTGTGCGATATTAGGAGGAAACTGTTGTACCTTAATTCCTAACAACAATGCACCTGATGGTTCAATTACTTGGGCCTTAAAGGGATTGACTACCATAGCAGAGGATCTGGCTGAGAATTCAGGAGTAGACACATCTCTCACGTGATGGCTTGAATCATGGTTTGGAAGATGGAAGGGGGTGGCGGTTTCCATCCTTACTTCCCTGATCGTAGTAGTCGGGGAATTGGTGGCCACTGGCTGTTGTATCATACCCTGTATACGAGGGCTCACCCAAAGACTGATTGAGACAGCCTTAGTGAAACAGATGTCCCTAAAAGCCAATCAGGCAGAGGAACATTATGGACTAAATAATGAGGGGATGAGTGAGACCAAGATGGATGAAATCTCCTGTATGATGCTTGCGAATTTCGGGGGCGATGCTTAAAAGAAAAATGCAGAAGATAACATGGTAATTAAAGAAAAAAGGCGGAATTGTGGGATATAGGTAAAGTAATGTTACTTCTGCAAATATAATTGCTTATACAAAATAAATGAACTCACACCCGTGTGTAATTGTTTCAGCCAAGAGCTGAGTCAACAAGAATAGAAACTATGTGGCGGAAATACATAATTATTTTTTGTATTAGCTAAAAATATATACTAGAAAGAAACAAGACTGCAAAACAATGGTAGAAATACAGGCGACTAGATAGGATGCTGTGAGCAGAGGCAGTTAAGCTAGACACGCCTGTACAAACAGTAGGTCCAAACATCTGTTTCCCACTTTTACAGAAACACAGGAACAAACCCCAATTAAAAGGGTCTTAACGATAAGATTCTGTGAGGGAAGGAACAGATGGAGGGAGTAGATAATGGTAAGGAAAGGATGTACCTAACAATGACCCACAGCAGGATGAGGTCAAACGGCCTTGTGAGGCCGGACATAAGCATTTTGACACAGACAAGGCCGGATAGGGCAAGAGATAAACAGGAGTAATGGGTATCGGTTTTAGGGAAGTGGAGGATGTAAACAGGGGAGAAGCAATGAAATGAAATTAAAAATAGGAACCAAATTATATAAATATCGAGTATTCGTTGAATTCGGTGCGTGAGTCGCTTGCCATGTAGTCAGACAGTGGACATCACACCCTCTTGCAAGAGTAAAATAAAGGGCACTGCTAATTCAGATTTTGTCTCGGACTGAAATTATTGAAGTGTGTGAGCTTTGTTTCTCATAACATGAACTCTCCCTGTCTCTAAATCATATTCAGACTCTGTAAACTCTGCTGGTCCCTCTTCATGTAATTTCCTTCAGAATCTACAAACCTTTATACCTTTAACCTCCTCCAGACACGACCACACAGTTTATTTCTATAACCTCCATGAGTCATAGAGTCATAGAGATGCACAGTATGGAAACAGACCCTTCGGTCTAACCCGTCCATGCCGACCAGATATCCCAATTCAATTTCGTCCCACCTGCCTGCACCGGCTCATATTTCTCCAAATCCTTCCTATTCATATACCCATCCAAATGCCTCTTAAATGTTGCTTCACCTGAGTTTATTGCACTGTATTTTCTTTATCAAACTCACGATGTCGCTTAAGCAGTATTCCCTGGACTTGCTGCCTTTACTATTCCCTTTTCAGGACTACACTGGCCATGAATTCTCACTGTATCACTTTAACATAACACATTTGACAAATTCTAACCCATACACGACTTTTACACTTTGGGTGGTCCAGTTAATACAGGGGAAGTTAAAATCTCCAACGAATACTATTCTATTATTTCTATAGGTACCTGCAATCTCTCTTCACATCTGTTCCTCTACTACCCGCTGGCTATTTGGGGGTCCAGAACACCATCACAGCAGACTGACCATCCCTTTTTTGTTTCTAACTTCTAACCATATGACCTCATTTGATCACCCTGAAAGAGTATCCTATCTAAGCACGGTTGTTATGTCTTCCCTTATCAATAAGGCAGCTTCCCCTCCTCACTTACTTGTCCTTCTGTCACGCTTGTACCTTGTGTGTCCTGGAACACTGAGCTGCCAGTCCTGCCCTTTGCTCAGCCATGTTACTGTTATGGCTATAATATCCCAGTCCCCAAACCCAATCCATGCTCTGAGCTCATCTGCCTTACCAGTGTGGCCTTGTGTGTTGAAATAAATGCCCTTTAAACCAGACGTCTTTTCCCTCCCTATACTCTGCTCCGGATATCCTGGATAGAAAACTTGCTCTCGATGGCTGATGTATTTTCCCCTGACTGGTTGATGGTACCTCTATTACTCAGAGTCCAAACCCTTGCCAAACTAGTTTAAACCCTCCAGGGTAAGACAAGCAAGTCTCCACCCATGGATACTGGTGCCCTTCTGGTTCAAGTCAAAGCACCAGTTTTTGAAGTCCAGGTGATCATTCTGAAAGATGAAAACTTAAATTAAATTTGTTTGATATTACATTCCATCACATTGCAATCCTGTTGCTAAAAATTCTGTGCCTGATTATTGTGCACGACAACCACCTGATGAAGCAGCGCTCTGAAACCAAATGCCTCCAAATAAACCTGCTGGACTGTAAGCTGGTGTTGTGTGATTTTTAATGTTGTCCATCCCAGTCCAACACCAGCTCCTCCACAACATGCACCCATCCACTGGGTGGTCTGTTTGAAGGAAAAGGAATGACTGGCAAATGGGAGCCTTTTAAAAGTGTGATCTCAAGAATCCAATATGTACCTGTTAGAGTGAAGGGAAAAGCTGGCAGGTTTAGGGATCCCTGGTTGATGGGGGATATTGAGGCTCTGTTCAAGAAAAAGAAGGCGGCACACATTGTCTTCAATGTTTTTGTGTCTACGTAACCTCTTCCATTCCTAAAGACACGATCACTCTGTGGAGAGACAACAATCCTCTCAGGTCCCTGCAACACTCCCGATCTGTATAACTGACTGAAAGCCTGTCATTCTCCCGATCCAGTTCTGACAGGTTTCACTCTCTGTGGAACATCATCCCATCGCTAACACCCACCCTTTCAATGTAAGCTCCTCCTGTATCTCCATCCACTTACTCATCTCCATAACCTTCTCCAGCTCTTACGCCCCTACCTGTGTAAATGTCACCCTCCCCTACAACCCTTTCCACTTTGATCAAACTGGAGGAGGTTACTAATGCTTCCATATCTGTGAAACTGTCTCCAACCAAAATTACTGCCCTTCTGGAAAATCTGTCAGACTCCACACCCTTCATCTCAATAATCTGCAGAAGTAAAACTTCCTATATCTATAAACATCTTCAGTCATGACTACCCTCCAGTCTATACAACCCACTTTATCTCTGACATCTGCTCCATTCACCGAAAATCCTCCCTGTCTGTGTAAACCGCTCCATCCTACTAACACCCTTCTCCCAGTAAACTGCTCCCTCCCAACCTCTCCATCTTCGTGGACACATGTAGACCGTACAACTCTCCACATTTCTGTAACACCCTGTGGTTCTATGTGCTCCCTGTGAAACCACCTCCAGTCCCCACAACTCTCCCAATCTATGTCGTTTTCTCCAGATCAGATCATTGCTGTCTCTGTTACCTCCGACAATCCTAGTAAACCTCCCTAATGTATCTATTCATTCAGATCCCATCCTCTCCAGCCTCCTGAAACCTCTTCCTGCCATTGGAACTCTCCCTATTTAGAACACAGAACAGTACAGCACAGTACAGGTCCTTTAGCCCTCAATGTTGTGTCAAGCTTTTATCCTACTATAAGATCAATCTAACGTGCAGACCATTGAAAGAACAAAGAAAATCACAGCACAGGAACAGGCTCTTCAGGCCGCTAAGCCTCCGCTGATCCAGATTCTCTGTCTAAACCTCTTGCCTATTCCGTCGCCTATTTGGTGAGGATCTGTACCACTTTGCTCCCTACCCATTCATACATCTGTCTGGATACAGCTTAACTGACGTTATAATCCCCGCCTGTACCATCTCCGCTGGTAAAGTATTCCAGGCCCCCATCACTCTCTGTGTAAAGATCTTTCCACACATATCTGCCCTAAACCTTTCCCCTGTCACTGTGAACTCGTGACCCCTAGTAATTGAGTTCCACACTCTGGGGGAAAAAGTGCTTACTGCTATCCACCTTGTCTATACATCCATGATTTTGCAGACCGCAATCAGGTCTCCAGTCAACCTTCATCTTTCAAATGGAAATAATCCAAAACTATTCAATCTCTCCTTATTGCTAGCGCCCTCTATACCAGGCAACATCCTGGTGATCCTCCTCTGCACCCTCTCCAAAGCATGCACATCCTTTTGGTAATGTGGAGACCAGAACCGGACGTAATATTCTAAACCAAAGTCCTATACAACTTAACATGGCCTGCAAACTCGTGTAATCAATACCATGTCCAACGAAGGAAAGCATGCCGTATGCCGCCTTGACCACTTTACTGACCTGCGTTATCACCTTCAAGGAACAATGGACTTGAATACCCAGATCTTAATTTTGCCCAGGACCTTCCCATTTACTGAATAATTCACTTTTGAATTGGATCTTCCAAAATACATCACCTCGCATTTGCCCGGATTGAACTCCATCTGCCATTTCTTTGCCCGCCTCGCCAATCTATCTATATTCTGCTGTATTATCTGACATTCCCCTTCACTATCAGCTACTCCATCAATCTTAGTGTCATCTGCAAACTTGCTAATCAAGGAGACGATACCTTCCTCCAAGTCTACCAACATTCAGCTCCTCACCACCACCACCCTCCCCTTACAGGTGAAGGATCCTGACCCTAACAACCCCGAGAGACTGATTGAGAGTGTACAAGCTCCCGAACTGGGATCTAAGACTCCCCTTGGCTCACTGTGCTAGCCACCCTGACTGACGGAGGATAATGATACTAAGCTTCCTGGGTTTGTGTTTGCACTAAACGCCAAGACAATGCAGCAGGCGGGTGAGCCTGATAGCTCTAGCTGAGGGGTAACACTGCTAAAGGCAGGGTGAGGTGAGGCAATAATTATGTGAGCATTCAAGTCAGCTCAAAGTGAATGTTTACAAACACGGAGTGAGCAGTCCAGAGGGACAGGTCATGACCTGGGTGTGTCCCTGAGCACAGTGTCCTTGCAGCAGCATTGCAATGAGAGCTGTCAGTGCACCCTGAGCTGCAGCATTGAAGTACAGAAGCGTATTGTCAGTGGGTCGGAGATGTGCTGGGATGGCATGGTGAGGCTGACATTGGAGGATATGTAGTACATGCAGCTTTGGTCTGTGCAGTGTCCCCTGAGACGCTGGTGTCCAAGACAAAAGGCCACAGGAGCGAAGGTCATGATGGCGTCACCAGATACCAGCTCTAACATTCATGTCAAATTGTCCATATTGAGCTTCCCCACAGTGGGAGGAGGAAATGAACCTGAAAATTAATGAGGAGAGATCTGCATGAATGTGGCTGCTGATCATCAGGAGTTATTTAATCAGCAATTGGCCACTATCTTGCTGAAATCTTGTCTTGAACTGTACAGCACAGGAACAGGCCTGTCAGCCCACAAAGTTGCACTGATACTTGATGCCTTTAGAAGTTATAACATGCTGTATATCATTATATTCCATGCGAACTCATGTACATGTCAAGATACCATCATTGCTGTTGTATCTTTTTTTACAGCCTCCTCCATCAGTGCATTCCGGGCACTTTCACATTCTGTCTGGAACAGATAAAAAAAAACTTGCTTCTCATACAATATTCTGGATGCCGAAATATAGTTCTATCCAGCTGCAACATGTAACAATGTTTACCTGTGTTGCCAATTTCAGGGAACTATGGACCTGTATGCCCAGATCCCATCAATGTTGAAGCTACTTAGAGGTATTTCATTTAATGTATATTTCTCTCCTGCAGCAGACTTTCTCAAACGTATCAACTCGCAATTGCCCATTTTAGATTACATCTGCTTTTTCTGCATCCAAGTCTCCAGCCCACATATATCCTGCTGCATCATCTGCCAATCATCCTGACAATCCGCAACTCCCCCAATCTATTCACGCATATCCAGACAAAAAAAACACCCTTCCACCACTACTGACTGCTATGACCAAGCAGTTCTCTGTCTATGTTACTGACTGACCGCTGATCCTATTTCACATCACCTTCTGTATGAGCCTGCTGTAAGGAACCATATCAAAGGCCTTGCAGTGATCCAGATGGCCAACATCCAGCTCCATGTCCTCATCAATCACATTTGCCACTTTCTCAAAATATTCAATCACATTTGTGAGACACAATTTTCCCCACAAAAAGCCATGCTGCCCATCGTGAATACGTCCATATTTTTCCAAATGTGGGTCGGTCCTATCACTAAGAATCTCCAATATTTTCCATACCATTGATGTAAGGCTCTCCGAGCTGAAATTCCTGGAATTATCCGTGTTGCCCTTCTTCAACCAAGGAGCAACATTGGCATTTTTCCAGTTCTCTCGAACCTCTGCTGTCACTGAAGCGCAAACAAAGTGTGTGCAGAAGGTCCCAGCCATTTACTACCTCGATCCCCTCAGTATTCCGGCATTAATCCCATCATATTCTGGAGACTTGTCGACCTTGATATTTTTCAAAATACCCAACACAGCCTCCATTTTTAATATCAAAATGACGGCGGATATCAGCATGTCCATCTCTTGACTCACCATCATGTCTTCCTACTTTGTGAATACCAATACAAAGTATTTATTAAATACTTAACCCCCTTCCTCCAGCTCCATTCATTAATTCCCTCCTTTGTCCTTGATGAGCGTACTCTTTCCAGGCTACTCTGTTCCTCCTGATAAACTGCTTTGGCATTTTCCTTTATCCTGTTTATAAAGACATTGCATCGTGCTTTTTCGTCCTCCCAACTCTTTTTCTTGACGTTTTTCCTGTCTTTTATCATGTTTTTCGAGGCTTCTGAGTGACTTCAGTTCCCAAACTCTTACATGTACTTCCTTTTTCTATTTGACTGAACTGACAATGTCTCTTGTCATCAAACTTTCTCAAATCTTTCCATCCTTACCACCCTGATTCCATGACCAGATCTCACATCCCTGAATATAGTAACATCGAGAAGGGTCTGATGGGCTTCTCAGACAATTCTCCCAGATTCATCACAATAGCCCCCATTGTTGAGGTCATTTAATCTTTAATTGAAACTCAGAACCATATGCAGACCATCGACAGTTTATATTGCTTGCCTTTTATATACCTTATTTTACTTTTCCTTCTATGATCTGAAAAGAAATCTGCTAAAGATAACTCGATATTTCTTGACAGCATCATTTCACAAACACTGTTTGCTTTCTAATTTCGTTTTGGATCTCATCCCTCCATATTCCACACTCCCCTCGTCATTCTGTAGTATTACATTCCCGTTGTGTGATGTAAGGTTTGCTGTTCTGTCTTTGTATTCCTAGATTTCAAGGGGGCTGCATACAACCATACAATCACTTTAATTTCCCCTCAGACTAAATGCCACTGCTCTGATTCTGATTTATCTTCTAGTTACTTGTTTCCGTTTATTTGAAGAAATAAAGTTAGACAGTGTCTTCTTCGTCTAGCTTTGTCCTTTACAATACTTATGTTAAAATCAAATGAATTATGATCACTATTCCCTAAATATTGTCCTTTTCTTTCCAGATGGCAATGGTAATGACTGCGGATGGTGCTAACAGAGGAAATGTTAATGTACTCATACCTGCTGCTGAGTGTCGGTGCTGGAGGGAGGGAGTCGTTGTGGATGGGGACCATTTATTTCAGCTGCTCAGTCTTTAATCGTGTCAAACTATCTGAGTACTTCTGGAGTTGCACTCATCAAACAAGTGGAGATTATTTGATCATATTCCTGACTTGAACCTTGGAGAATTTGGCCAGGCTTTGGCAAGGCAGAAGAAAAGTTACTTGCTGCAGGATTCCTAACTTCTGATTTGATGTTCTCACCGTAGCAGGGAAATAGTCTTGGATTAACCTGAGACTGTTAATGCCAATACCAGTAATGGTACTGCCTTTGAATTTTGAATGCCGATAATGAGTTGATTTAAGATGGTCATTGTCTGACATTTGTTGGCACAGATGTTACTTGTCACTTGTCAGCCCCGAAACCTGGCTGCTGTCCAAGTCTTGCTGCATTTGGACTGATTTTTGTGATCTGAGGAGTTGAGATTTGTAAACTCATGAGCCAACCTCATCATCTCTGATCGTATGAAGGAGTGAGCTTGCAGATAGCTGGTTTTCCAAACTCCCTGCTGCATTTGTTCTTCTAGATGGCAGTGACTTTAGAAGGTACTGTCCAATAAGCCTCGGAGCAGTGAGTCTTGTAGATGGTATACACTGCTATTGCTGCACATCAGTGGGATATGGATGGATGGTCGTGGAAGTGGTAATTATTAAATTGGCTGGAATTTCACCTTATATTACAATGCAAGAATAACCATCACAGGTTTTGTGGAATTAGTAGGTGAATTCCTAACCTCTGACCTGCTCTTAAAGGCAGTGTTATTAATGTGGCTAGTCCAGGGCAATTCCTAGTCAATGATGGCACCCAGGATACTGATAGACACCGTGTTGGGGACTCAATGTTGGGGACTCAGTGTTGGGGACTCAGTGATGTAATGCTATTAAAAATCAAAGAATGATGGTTTGATTCTTTATTGTTATAGTTGTCTAATGTTTGAGTGTCGTGAACATTACTTGCTGTTTGTCAGACAAAATCCGGATGTTTTCCAGGTCTTGTTGCAGAGAGCATGGCCTGTTTCAGGAATGATATAATCAGTGACCATTCCCCCGTCTGACCTTATGATGGAGAGAGGGTCATTGCAGCAGCTGGAAATGGTTGAGCCTCAGACACTCTCTTTCCTGAGGAATGGCTGCAGAGCTTTCCTGGAGTTCCAGTGACTCACACTGACAACAGACATTATTGTTGCTGGGGTTAATTACTGACACTGACAACAGGCATTATTGTTGCTGGGGATAATTCCCACCAGGAGAGTATTTGGCCCAAATTCTGATTAACTATAGTTTTACTCGGGCTCCGATTGTCACACCCTGTTAAATGGTGACTCGATGTTAAGATTAATTACTCTCACTGCCCCTTTGGAGTTCCACTCTTTTAAACTGAGCTTGCAGTGGGTTCAGGATCTGAGTGAGCCTGATGGGACACTACCTGAATGACACTGAGCAGATTATTGGTGATTGATCCCATTATTGCTAACACTTTCCATCACATTTCCACGGTGGACCGTACACCGATGGGTCAGTGACTGGTTGCAATGCAAGGGCCTTGCTTTTTGTTCACAGGACATACGCGGGCAGTTTATCACATTGTTGGTAGGTGTCAGTGTTCTTGTTGGAATGGAACAGCTTGGCTAGAGATGTGTCAATCTCTGGATTTTCCAGACTCTCCAGCCATTTCTCGATATTGTGTGGAGTGAATTGAATTGTCTGAGGATTGAGGTAAGTGATGCTGGGGCCTAATGAAAGGGGCCTGAAATGGATCATCTGCTCAGCCCGCCTGGGTGAAGATTGTTCCAAATTCAGCAGCTTTATTTTATTGCTGCTGTGCTGGGCTCCCCAATAATTGGGAATTTCATTGCGGGAGAGCAGCAGCCTCCTCCTCAAGTCGTTTCTTTCTTTGTCCACTATCTTTTATAACTAGATGTGGCAGGATTGCAGGGATAGATCTGAGCAATTGGTAGTTGAATCACTGAGCTATGTCCATCAATAGCTGCTTGTGCTGTCGGAATACAAGTCGTCCCGTTTTGCAGCTGAAGGCAGTAAGAACTTTTCCAGGATGACCCTCGTCTCCAGGTCTGGCTGGTGTTGCTCCCAGCATGTTCTTCTGCATTCAACACTGACCCAGTTACTGTAAAGTGAGAGATATATTGGGCCGTGATGGTTACTGTTCAGTGGGAGGTATGTCGGGCCGTGGTGGTTACTGCACAGTGGGAGGTATGTCGGGCCGTGGTGGTTACTGTACAGTAGGAGCTATGTCGGTCCAGGAAGTTGCAGACTGTATGAGTTGTACAGAATATGTTTCTACTGCTGCCGATGGGTCATTGAGCCTCATGGATGCATCGTCATTGGTTGCTTAATCTGTTTAAAGTCTGTACCATGCAGTACATGCCATGGTGAGGAGAGTCTGCAAAATGTGAAGTTAGCCCTTGTTCCCCATAAGGACTGTGCAGTGAACATTTTTACCGATGTATGAAAGGGAGAGATGTGTCTGCAGCAGGCAGATCGGTGATGATGTGGTAAATTATAGGTTTCCCTTTTGTTGGTTCCCCATAACCTGCCGCAGAGCAGTCTAGCCACCACAGGATCCAGCATCAATGCTGAGCACTATGATTATATTAGATGCCCTACAATATTGGAACAAACCCTTCGGCCCAACCAATTCACACCAACCCTCCGAAGAGCAACCCACTACCATGGCCAATTCAACTGAGCTACATTTCTTTAGACTGTGGGAGAAAACCCAAGCAGACACGGGGAGAATGTGCAAACTCTACACAGGCAGTTGTCCAAGTCTGGAATCAAATCTGGGTCCCTGGTGCTGTGAGGCAGCAGTGCTAACGATTGAGCCGCCATGCTGCCCTATATTGACTATATGCCAAGGAGCTGCCCTCTTCTGCCTGGCTGTGCCCTTTCAGGGGACAGAACCTACCACAGAGGGTGCTGATGTTGCTTGGGACATAGTTCTGTTCACATAATCTTGCTTTCTAGACAATATCTGATTGTTGCTTGATTAGTCTGTGGGAAATATACAACAGGTCACTTTTACGTTCTGTATAATAAAGAGTTAATATCACTTTATTTCTTACATATTTTAAAATAAACCAAACATCATTGTTTTTAAGTTGAAAGCAATTTACGTGAACAATAATTGATTTACCAGAGCGCACACCCAGCTATTACAGTTCAGTGACTATAGTAAACAGCTGATTCATGTTCAGTTCAGTGACCACACGACCTTGTAGGCAGCAAAGCTGTTCGAAATGACATTGAGAAAAAACCTACGTTCAGACACAGTTTTACTGGCCCTCACCATGACCTCCAAAACACTGGCCATCTCCAAAATCTGGCCAGAGAGCTTCCAAACTGGAGCTGGGCAGTTACTGATACAATCCCTCACAATAGACTCGTTAGAGACATACTTGAACAATGAGGAGCTGTGTGTGAGGCAGACTGGTCAATGGACAAGCACATGGCGTTGGTCCAGACGCAGTTCAACATTTGTAACAATGACCTATAAGCAACCTTGTCTTGCAAGTATATCTCTTCTTGTGTGCCACCTAAACTCTGTGATTCTGCACCTTGGACCCGATCCTGAATGAAGGTGTTATAAAAGTGATGGGCTCCTGCAGCACATGGCATTTTACATTGAATCCCTCATAAACCATATCCAGTGTATGTTAGCTCCACAATGCCAGTATCCAAACAGAAGTGTGCAGCTCCATTGATGGCCAGCATCATCCCATACCAACGTTCTTGTGTGTGACTTGAGCTGGAAATCTCTGTGTAAATGTTTGCAGCATTGTTCTAACTATTAACAGCAAAGTCTCTTTACTGAAGGTCTAACATCCTTTCGTAATACCAACTTTTACATTGTCTAATAAACACAAAATCCCCCCTTTATTCAGTTCATTTTTGTAACAATATGATGAAAACAGTGCAGAACTCACAGTAAGGAGCATTGAAATGATGAGTCTCATTTCCACTCCCAAGACCAATTATTATTAAGTGCAAGGACTTTGAAAATATGCAATTATTTTTCCTTGTATTAATGTTGTGAATTAATAGTCGACTTTCCTGCTCCTCAGATGCTGCCTGAATGGTTGTGCTTTTTCAGAACCACACTTTGAGTCTCTGATCTTCAGTATCTGCAGTCCCCACTTTCTCCCTGGTAATATTCACTCATTATAATTTTTCTGGTAACTATTTCACTGTTTAAACATGCTAGTCAGAAATGAATACATTTTGAATTGCTTATGTCTATCTCAGAGCTCCGTAATGTTGTGTGTGAATGTCAATGTCTGTGTGATGCTCGGTATGTAGGCCATGCCTCTGAGAGAATGACAGATTATCCCTTCAGCTGTTCTCAACAAGCAAGTTACGGACTGAACCCAACCAGCCTGAGCTCACAATACCCAAAGCATAGTGTCTAGCATTAGGCATGTTTGGACAATATTTTTCATTTTAATTTATTCATAGAATATGATTGGGCCAGTATTTATTGTCGGTCCCTTGTTGCCCTTGAGAAGGTGGTGGTGAGCTGCTGCACTAAACCACTGCAGTCGATGTGTTGTCGTTAGACGTACAATACCATTCGAGAGGGACTTTGAAACAGTGACGCTGAAGGAACAGCAACATATTTCCCAATCAGGGTGGTGGTGGCTTGGATCGGAATGTGAACATGGACAGGCCCCCATATATCTGCTTCCCTTGTCCTTCTTGATGGTTGTGGTTTCGGAGGTACATTATAAGGAGTCTTGGTAAATTTCTGCAGAGCACCGTGTAGAATGCAGGAATTGCTACTACTTTTTGTCAGTGGATGAGGGGTGAAGCTGCTCTCACACAGGCAAATGGGGGGGGTGGGCGGGTATTTCATCGCACACACATTCAAGATGTGTCTTAGAGAGAGGGCTGAAACTTTATTGCTGGAACAGCACAGCAGGTCAGGCAGCATCTAGGGAACAGAAGATTCGGAGTGGTCTCTATGGAAAGCTGATAGGGGAGGGGAGGGAAATATATGATAGGGGAGGGGAATCCCACACCTCCCCCCTCACTTCTCTCCAAGGCCCCAAGGGAAACTTCCATATCCGCCACAGATTCACCTGCACCTCCACCCACATCATCTACTGCATCCGCTGCAGCCGGTGTGGCCTCCTCTATATTGGGGAGACAGGCCGCCTACTTGCGGAGCGATTCAGAGAGCACCTCTGGGCCACCCGGACGAACCAACCCAACCAACCTGTGGCACAGCATTTCAACTCCCCCTCCCACTCCACCGAGGATATGTAGGTCATTGGACTCATCCACCGCCAAACCACAACAACCCGACTGTCGGAGGAGGGGCGTCTTATCTTCCGACTGGGAACCCTCCAGCCGCAGGGGATGAACTTGGACTTCACCAGTTTCTTCATCCCCCCTCCCCCCACCTTGTCTCCGCCGGATCCTTCCAGCCCGGCACCGCCTTCCTGACCTGCAGTCTTCTTCTTGACCTCTCCGCCTCCACCCTACTCCGACCTATCACCCTCACCTTGACCTCTTTCCACCTATTACATTTCCAACGCCCCTCCTCCACGTCCCTCCTCCCTACCTTTTATCTTCTCCTGCTGAACACTCTCCGCTCATTCCTGAAGAAGGGCATGTGCCCGAAACGTCGAATCTTCTGTTCCCTAGATGCTGCCTGACCTGTGTGCTGTTCCAGCAATAAAGTTTCAGCTTTGATCTCCAGCGTCTGCAGACCTCACTTTCACTTCTTAGAGAGTGGGGACAAGCTTTCAGAAATTATGAGGTAAATTATTAGATTAGATTACCTACAGTGTGGAAACAGGTTCTTTGGCCCAATAAGTCCACACCAACCCTCCGAAGAGAAACCCACCCAGATATGCTCCCCTACATTTACCCCTTCACCTAACAATATGGACAATTTAGCATGGCCAATTCACCTAACCTGCACATCTTTGGACTGTGGGAGGAAACCGGAGCAAACCCACGCAGACACAGAGGGAATGTGCAAACTCCACTCGGACATTTGCCCGAGACAGAAATTGAAGCCCTGTCTCTGGCGTTGTGATTCAGCAGTGCTAACCAATGAGCCACCATATTTATGCAGGATTCCTAGCTCCTGACACATTGTTGCAGCCAATTAACTTACAAATGTCGAAAAGTGTGCCGCTGGAAAAGCACAAGAGGTCAGGCAGCATCTCAGGTACAGGAAAATCAATGTTTTAGCATAAGCCCTTCACAGAAATGGGTAATGAAATTATATGATCAGTCCAGTTCTGGTTTACAGTAATCCCTAGAATTTTGCTAGGTGGATGTTCAGTGATGGTGGTGGCATTGACCGTTTGAGGATATGGTTCAGTTCTGTATTGTTAGAGGTAATTGTTGTCTTACACGTGTGGAATGGAAGTGGTCCTTGTCACTGTTAAGCACATACCTGCATATTTTCAGGTCCTTGTTGGATTTGAATAAGGATGGCTTCAGTATCTGAATAAATTACAAATGGTGTTGAACATTGTCCAATCATTGGCAAGTATCCCAACTTGTGACTTTAATGTATAGGGAGGGCGATTTATGATTGGGCCAAGGGCAGAGAGCACTCTTATAGCTCACATATACTGTCCCTCTCTCTGGGTTAGGAAACTGGCTTCTAATTCCACCTGGTCCAGAGGTGTCTATCTGTGTAGAATAATGTTACAGTATCTTCCCCAATGAGATAAGCGAGGACTTGGTTAGCTCAATCAGCTGGACAGCTAGTTATTAATACCAACAATGTGGATTCATTTCCTTCACTGAATGGTGTGACTAAAGGACTGTCCTACTCAACCTCTCCCTTACTTGAGGCATGATGACTGTCCTGGTAAAATACCACCAGTTGTCTCTGACTAATGAGAGAGCAGCCCTATCATTCTGCTGGAGTATGGTGACTTACCTTTCCATTTTTGATCTACAGACTTACTCCAACACCAACACAGGGGAACTGCTGCGGAGATGGCTGGTCTCCACCAACTCCAGCCACCTTCCTTTGTTCCAGATATAACTTCAGCCAGTGCAGACGATTCCTATTTGCTCCAGGTTTGCCATTAATCCTGGAAACGGAACTTCGTCAAGTGCAGTTGTGACGATGATAAAAGTGCAGTCACTGCCGCCTCACCTCTAGAATTCAGCTGTGTATTTTCTTGTTGTACATCGTTTAAATCAAGGCTTCAATGAACCCAAAGGGATGAGTAGCTAAACTGAACTTTAGTGAGCAGATTGTGCTGAGGAAGTGCTACTTGATCCCACTGTAGATTCCAATAACATTCCAATATTTTATTAATGATAGGGATTAGAGCAATGGGGCAATTATTAATTGCCTGATGATTGGTCTGTGTGCATACAGGACACACTCGGATAGTTCCCCAGAATGTCAGGTATATGCCAGTGCTGTATCCCAGCAGGAACAGCTTGAATGGAATGTGCTCAGGGCCCACAGCCTTTGCGTTATCCCATCCGTCCAGCCACTTGGAGATACCACAGAAAATTAATTGAATTAGCTGAAGACTGCTATATGGAGGAGAATAAAATAGATCATCCCATCGATACTTCTGCCTGAACATTGCTGTGAATGTTTCAGCCTTAGCTTTTCTATTGTTGTGCTGAGCCCTACCGTCATTCAGGAATGTAGTATTTGTGGATCCTCCTCCTCCAGAGAGTTGTTTGATTGACCACACAATTCATGCTGACAGCATATGACAGGATGCAGAGATTAGGTCTGATTTGTTGGCTAGATCTGTCTGTCACGAGCTGTTAAGGCTATTTGATGAGTAAGTGATCCTGTTTGGAAATGTCACCTCATTTTGAGATGTACCTGGTGCTACCCTTGGCAGGCCCTCCTGTATTATCCATTGAACAAGGGCTTATCTCCTGGCCTGATGGTCAGGGTAAAGTGGAGCAGATGCCAGGCAATGACAGTGAAAATTGTGCTCGAGTACTATTCTGCTACTGTTGGTAATCACCCAATCGACCTCACACTGGCCAGTGCTGAGTACTAGATCTCTTCAAAACCTGTCCCATTTAGCATGGTTATAGTACCTCTCACATGGGCGCTCATGTCCACGCACGTGCACACGCGCACGCGCGCGCACACACACACACACACGCACACACACAGACACACATACAAATGTAAAAGTGGGACTTTGTCTCCAGAAATACTGTGTGCGGTGTCACCGTTCCCAATATGGTAATCGATCAATGTGTCTGCCACTAGTGGGTTTCTCCCTCTCAGTTGCCCCACCCCATTCCCCTCCCCCGACCAAGTGCAGACCCAGTCTCACAGCTATGTCCTTTTTTTTTAACCAACCATCTTTATCAGCAGTGCTGCTGCTGAACCCGTCTTCGTAGTGGTTATGAAATGGCCCACCCAGGATATATTCTCCAGCTCTGTCAGTCTCTCCTTCAAGTGTTGTTAATGTGGAGGGACACTGATCCATCAGCTGAAGGAGGAGAGTCAGCAGGTGCGTTCCGTGTCTGTGTTTGATCTGACACCGTGAGGCTGAGGGAGCGGAGTCAGCAGGAGGTTTCCGTTTCAGTGTTTGATCTGACACCGTTTGGTTTTGTTATGTCATATTGTTGCTTGAGCAATTTGTAAGACACCTCTCCCAAATCTTGCCCTAGCCCCCAGATTTTAGGAAGGAGGGGTTTCCAGGGGCTGCAGGACTTTTGTTCTTGTTGCTATCAATTGAAGGGCCTCTTCTCTCTGTATGTCACTCAATGACTCTTGTCATTGGACACCCCAAGGTCTCTCTCCTTCAGTTCCTCCCAGTGCCTGGTTTATTCCACAGATTTCTACAATAGTTTCTCTGTTACATCATTGCACAATACAGTTTTTAAACTACCTACGTGTATCTCTGGATCTTTCCCTGTCATCTCCACCAGCCGTTGCATCCATCTGTATCTCAGTAACCCTCCGTATCTCCACAATCTTTATCTCATACTCCAGCCCCATCTATCACTGTAAAATCCGCCAGCCCCTACACCCCTCCCTATCTCTATAATCTCCAGCAGCTACACCTCTCCCTAAATCCTGTGAATGATTTTGAAAATATCTCACTAACATCTTCTAGCATGCACA
>NC_057717.1:33090261-33096979 GCF_004010195.1 Chiloscyllium plagiosum
CAGCCTTGCTTTCCTGTCTCTGTAACATCGTCAGCCTTGCTTTCCTGTCTCTGTAACATCTCCAGCCTTGCTTTCCTATCTCTGTAATATCTCCAGCCTTGCTTTCCTATCTATGTAACATCTCCAGCCTTTGCTTTCCTGTCTTTGTATCGTGTCCAGCTTGCTTTCCTATCTCTGTAAGATCACCAGCGTTGCTTTCCTACACATCTCAGTGAATTTTATATATATGTGCTCCTGTGTCGTCTTCGTTCTCGGGACAGCATGGTTGCACAGTGGTTAGCACTGCTGCCTCACAGTTCCAGAGACCCGGGTTCAATTCCCACCTCAAGCAACTGTCTGTGTGGAGTTTGTATATTCTCCCTATGTGTGCGTGGGTTTCCTCTGGGTAAACCCATTTCCACCCACAATCCAAAGGTTAGGTGAATTGGCCATGCTTAATTGCCCGTAGTGTTAAATGTAGAGGAATGGGTCTGTGTTGGTTGCTCTTCAGGTGGTCAGTGTGGACTTGTTGGGCAGGAGGGTCTGTTTCCACACTGTAAGCAAAATGTCTGTCATCATTTTGATTCGAAACTCGACACACAAAGCCTCATTTGAAGACCCTTCCAAGATATTGTCCATCCTTTCAGCAATAACTGGCTTGTTAATTAATAATGCAACACCACTTCCTCTTTAACACCCTGCCCTGTCCTGCATATAGTTCCAATACAACAGAGTATTGAGTTGTTAGCCCTGACTTCCCTCAAATGCGCCTCTGTGATGGCAAAAATGTCACACCTCCACATGTCAACTCATTCCCTTATCATATCTGTCAGCTTGTCTGATAATATTCCCAGCATTAATGTAAACTGGAATATAATACCTGAAATACCTTATACCTCGGAGTTCTTCAGTCATTTCCTGTTTGTTATCAAGCTGCTCAAATCATGAATCACAACTCTAACTCTGGCACTGAATGAATATCTGTGGAATTGTAATTTTTTTATTAAAAAAATGTATTCATCAAGTGCAACTTTCCAGAACTGAGCAGTCAGCTCCACATACAATGAGTTTCTGATGGTTAATTCCGCCCTCAGTGTGCAGAGGGGACAGCCCTCAGTAATGGAGAAAGTGAGGACTGCAGTTCTTGGAGATTAGAATCAAAAAGTATGGTGCTGGAAAAGCAGAGCAGGTCAGACAGCATCCGAGGGGCAGGAGAGTCAATGTTTCAGTCATAAATTCTTCATCAGGAAGGCATTGTTGCATTCCATTATTTTTTCATTCCATGATTCATAGAATGTTGTGAACTGTACTTACTCAGGAAGGCAGCACTGCATATTGCACTGAAATGGGAAGCAGTCAATCAGTTGGTTGGTCAGGGTGTATAAAAGTTGAAGGGAAGTATACACTGATTGAATGAATTACAAACATAAGGATAGACAAATTGCCTGGGTCAGATGGGGCTACCCTAGTTTGCTCCAGAAAGTGACGGGAGAGATTGGCGTGCCTTTGGCGATGATCTTTGCATCCTCACTGTCCACTGGAGCAGTGCCAGCCAGATGATTGGAGGGTGACAAATGTTATTCCCTTGTTCAGGAAAGGGAATAGGGATAACTCTGGGAATGACCGAACAGTCAGTCTTACATCAATGGTGGGCAAAGTATCGCAGACGTTTCTTAGAGACCGGATTTATAATTACTTAGAAAATGATAGTTTGATTAGAGATGGTAAGCATGGCTTTGTGAGGAGCAGGTCATCCCTCAGAAACCTTATTGAGTTCTTTGAAGATGTAAAAAAACACGTTGATGAAGGTAGACCAGTAGATGTGGTGAACAAGAATTTTAGCAAGGCGTTCCCCATTGTAGGCTCATTCAGAAAGTACGGAAGCATGGGGCACAGAGAAATTTGGCTGTCTGGATATGGGCATGGCTGGCCCATAGAAGACAGAGGATGGTAGCAGATGGAATGTATTCAGCCTGGAGCTCAGTGACCTGTGGTGTTCCACAGAGATCTGGGACCTGTGCTGTTTGTGATTTTTATAAATGAATTTGGTGAGGAAGTGGACAAATAGGTTAGTAAGTTTGCCGATGACACGAAGTTTGATGTGGTTGTGGATTGTGTGGCGGGCATTGTAGGTTGCAACAGAATATTGAAAGGATGCAGAGCTGGGCTGATAAGTGACAGATAGAGTTCAATCTTAAAAAGTGTGAAGCAATTTATTTTGGAAGATTGAATTTGCATCAAGAATACAGGGTTAAAGGCAGAATTCTTGGCAGTGTGGAGTGACAGAAGGATCTTGGGGTCATTTTTCATAGATCTCTGAAAGTTGCCACCCAAGTTGATAGGATTGTTCAGAAGCAATACGGTGTGTTGTATTTCATTACCAGGGGGATTGAGATTAAGAGCAGCGAGGTTATTTCTTCGCTCTATAAAGCTGTGGTACAAGCACACAGAATATTGTGCTTAGTTCTTGTTGCCTCATTATCGGAAACACTTGGAAGCCTCAGAGAGTGTGAAGAGGAGACTTACCAGGGTGCTGCCTGGTCTGGAGGGCATGTCTTACAAAGAAACGTTGAGCGGCTAGTGCTTTCCTCCAGCGGTGGTAGTAGAATCAGATACATTGGGGATATTTAAGAAGACTCTTGGATAGACACACGAAAGTTAGTGCATTGAAGGTTATGTAGGTTAGTCTGATCTTAGAGTAGGATAAAAGGCTGGCAAAACATTGAGGGCTGAAGTGCCTGCACTGTGCTATACCGTTCAATGTTCCAAGTTTCACTCAGCTTGTGGATTCTCATCAGTTAGTGAATGTGTGAGGGAGTGAGGTGTCTGAGGGAGTGAGAGAATGGAGTGTGTGAGGGTGTGAGGTCAGGAAGGTGGGGAAGGGCGTTAGACCAAGACGTCCAGTTTTGAGGTAATTGTTACATTCACCTGAGTGTCAGCACAATACGTGTTGTTACCAAGACCAGACAAAATCCACAAGTTCAGTTATTAAAATGTTTTTTGGCTTGCCGTTTGCTCCTGGTTTCTTCAGATACATTCTGCTGGGTGACCTATGAATTAGTATCTGAGCATCTGCAGGCATGTATAATTTTATTTTGATATTGTTGAATGTGAAGGTACATTTATTGGATATATTTGCAGAGCTTTCACTGTGAGACACCAAATTCTGCAATTGACTGTCAATTGTGAACGTTTTCAACCCAGTGTCTGGTCCAGGGTGCAGATGTATGGAGTCTGGGGGACATGCCAGATGGCATCACCATAAGTAAATTGTGCGATGTGATTCTGAGACTCCATGTCCATACATCTGCTCCATGGGCCAGGCTCTGACTGAGGATGAATTTGTAAGGCCTGGTTCCTGGTCAGTCATTGGTATCTAATTTAGACAGCATTTGTACCTACACTGAGAGCAGTGATAGCTGTTGGCTAGTTTCCTCCTGCTCAAGCTGTATTTCAAATGATTCTCTGTGAGGGAATGTTTGCATGACTACCCTGACCCAGGTTGGAAACTCTCTTCACAGATGCAGGACCAGGCCAGTGTCTCTCTGAGTGCTGCATGCAGCTGTAAGGTCCTGTAGCACTGTACCCGAATTCACCTTTTTGGAATCCACTTTTAATGTCGGTCATGATGCAAAATATTGGGTTAACGGCGCTGCACAATAATCAGGAGTTTGACATGTTTGTGAATTATGCAATAATAAGTTATGAGCTACAATTATTCAACTGAACAATAACTGCATAATCTCTGAAGACAATAAAATTGATTCTATGTTGATGAATTAAAATATAAACACTGAACGACCTTTTATGATACAAAAGTAAAGAATGCACATTTTGATTTGTATGGAAAAGGACATGTTGTCTGACTATGCTGGTGATCACAATTACACATTGAATCTCAGTGTTCAAATGCATACATTGTCGCCCTATACATTGTCGCCCTATCATTTGCAAAATAGTTGACATCTGACAGATTGAATATTCAGAGTGAACATTTGATTGAACAATTAAACAGAATTATAACATTTAAATATAATCAATCAATTTAATTTATCACCTGAAATGTGTGAGCTTCAGTTATTTGCCAACAATTCTATTAGTTTTAAAATAATGATGGAAAAGGATAGACGAAATCTAAAAGTTGAAGTTCTCAATTGGAGAAAGGCCAATTTTGACGGTATTAGGCAAGATCTTTCAAAAGCTGATGGCGGCAAATGTTCGTAGGAAAGTGGATCGTTACAAAATGGGAAGCCTTCCGAAATTAGATAGCCGTAGTCCAGAGACAGTATATTCTTGGTAGCGTAAAAGGAAAGGCTGCTAGCTATAGAGAATGCTGATTGACTAAAGACATTGAGGGGCTGGTTAAGAATGAGAAGGAAGGATATGACAGGTACGGACAGGATAGATCGAGTGCATCCTCAGAAGAGTATAAAGGCAGGAGGAGTATTCTAAAGAGGGAAATCAGAAAGGCAAAAAGGGGACATGAGATAGCTTTGACAAATACAGTTAAGGAGAATCCAAAAGGATATTACAAATACATTGAGAACAAAAGGGTAAACAGGAAGAGAAAAGAGACCTCAAAGTTCAGCAAGGCGGCCTTAGTGTGGAGCCGCAGGAGATGGGAGAAATACTAAACGAGTATTTTGTATCAGTGTTTACTCAGGAGAAGGACATGGGAGATGTAGATATATGGATAAATAGATGGTGATATCATGAAAAATGTCCATATTACAGACGAAGAAGTACTGGATGTCTTGAAACGCATAAAGGTGGAAAAATCCACAGGACCTGACAGATCAGGTGAAACGTGAAAGGATTTAGATAAGACTTACGTGCATGTTGCCAAGTTTGGAGGGTTTGAGCTATTGCTGCAGGTTGAACTGTCTGGGGATGTTTTCTCTGGAACTTTGGAGATTGAGGAGTGACCTTATAGAGGTTTAAATAATCATGAGGGGCATGGATAGGGTAAATAGACAAGCTCTTTTCCCTGGGGTAAGGGAGTCCAGAACGAGAGGGCATAGGTTTCGATTGGGAAAGGAAAAATGTAAAAGAGATGTCAGGGGAATTTTTTCACTCAGAGGGTTGTCCATGCGTGAAATGAACTGCCAGAGGAAGTGGTCGTGGTTAGTACAATTGCAACATTTAGATGGCACCTGGATGGGTACATGAATAGAAAGTGTTTAGAGGGATATGATTAGATTAGATTAGATTAGATTACATTATAGTGTGGAAACAGGCCCTTCGGCCCAACAAGTCCACACCGCCCCGGCGAAGCGAAACCCACCCATATGGGCTGAGCGCTAGCAGGCAGGACTATATTGGGTTGGGATATCTGGTCGGCATGGACAAGTTGGACTGAAGGGTCTGTTTCCATGCTGTACACCTCTTTGACCCTGTGACTGTGATTTTGAAATGACAATAATTTGACATGCACTATCAAATAAATAAATCGTTTATATTATTGAATTGTAGCATACAATAAGTTGAAAACTTGCTATTTTTAGCATGATTGATAAAGAACAAAGAACATTCCAAGACAGGAACAGACCCTTCGGCCGTCCTAGCCTGTGCTGATCCATATCCTCCTATTTTCTAAACCTGACATCTATTTTCTAAGGATCTGTATCCCTCTGATCCCTGCCAATTCATGTTTCTGTTTAAATACATCTTAGATAACACTATCGTTCCTGCCCCTACCACCGCTGCTGGCCACACGTTCCAGGCTGCCACTGCCCTATGTGTAAAGAACTTCCCACATATATCTGCCATAAACCTTTCCCCTCCTACCTTGAACTCATGACCCCGAGTAATTGAGTTCCACAATCTGGGGAAAAAGCTTCTTACTATCCATCCTGTGTATTTCTGTCTTGATTTTGTAGACTCGTACCTCCCCTTCCTAGACCTCTCCATTTCTATCTCGGGCAACCGAATTAACACGGATATTTACTATAAACCGACCGAATCCCACCCTGCCCCCTGTAAAAATGCCATCCCATATTCCCAATTACTTCGTCTCCAGCGCATCTGCTCTCAGGAGAACCAGTTCCAATACCGAACAACCCAGATGACCTCCTTCTTCAAAGACCACAATTTCCCCCCAGATATGGTCGACGATGCTCTCACACCGCATCTCCTCTACGTCCCGCTCCTCCGCCCTTGAATCCCGCCTCTCAATCGCCACCAGGACAGAACCCCAGTGGTCCTTACCTACCACCCAACCAATCTCCATATAAGTCGTATCATCCGTCATCATTTCCGCCACCTCCAAACGGACCCCACCACCAAGGATATATTTCCCTCCCATATCAGCGTTCTGAAAAGACCACTCCTCCGTGACTCCCTCGTCAGGTCCACACCCCCCACTAACCCAAACTCCACTCCCGGCACCTTCCCCTGCAACCGCAAGAAATGCAAAACTTGCGCCCATACCTCCCCCCTTACGTCCCTCCAAAGCCCCAAGGGATACTTCCATATCCGCCACAAATTCACCTGCACCTCAACACACATCATCAACTGCATCCACTGCATCCGATGTGGCCTCCTCTATATTGGGGAGACAGGCCGCCTACTTGTGGAACGTTTCAGACAACACCTCTGGGACTCCCGGACCAACCAACCCAACCACCCCGTGGCTCAACACTTATTCTCCCCCTCCCACTCCACCAAGGACATGCAGGACCTTGGACTCCTCCATCGCCAGACCATAGCAACACGACGGCTGGAGGAAGAGCGCCTCATC
>NC_057717.1:33099504-33101638 GCF_004010195.1 Chiloscyllium plagiosum
TTAGGTACATTACTCAGAGGGAAATGGGACTGGGTGGGTTAATCTTAGGAGGGTCGGTGCGGATTTGTTGTGCCGAAGGGCCTGTTTCCATACTGTAGGGCATCTCATCAAATTTAGATTTAATATTATGTAAAAAGGAAGGATTGGTGGATGAGATTTGCCTTGGAATAACCACAACATGCTGGAGTTTCACATTCAGATTGAAAGAGCGAAGACTGAGTCATACATGAGAGTTTTAGTGTTAGGCAATGATAATTATACTGGCCTAAGGAAGGATTTGGCTGTGGTGGTCTGGGGGGAGAAAAGAACAGTCAAAGGCAGGACAGTTGAAGAAATTTGGCAAACAATTAGGCAGATACTAAAGACCGAACAGGAATCTAATTAAGAGAAAAATCATCCATATCTTGATAAGGAAATCAAGGATAACAAGAAGGAAAATCCCAGGGCATATCATACTGCACATGTTAGTCACACTGTGGAGGATTGGGCAAGTCAGTGGCCTCTTGGTGTTATCACTGAATTCTGATGTGATAAACCCAGATAATGTTTGAGTGAACTGGGTTCAAGTCCTGCCACAACAAGTGGCGGAGCTTACATTTAAATCTGGAATTAAGAGACTGATGGTGGTTATGAATCGATTGCCAAGAAATAGTCACCTGGTTCACTAATGTCCTTTAGGGAATGAAACTGCAATTCTCCCATAGATTCACTACTCTCAGGCTGAAGACGTTTCTCCTTATCTCCGTTCTAAACATTTTCTCTTGACTCTCAGGCTATGTCGTTGAGTCCTTTCTCTCCTAACAGTGGAATCAACTTCCCAACATCTACTCTGACCAGACAACCAGTATTCTGTATGCTTCAATTAGATCCACCTTCATTCTTATAAACTCCAGCGAGTATAGACCCAGAGATCTCATTTGTTAAGCTTTTCATTCCGTGGACAATTCTTATGAAGCCCCTCTGAACATGCACCGGGGAGTTACATCCTTCTTGAGTTATGGGGCCGAAAACGGTACATAGTACACCAAATGTGGTCTGACCAGAGTCTTATAGAACCTCAGAAATCCATCGCTGCCGTAATATTCAAGTTTTCTCAAAATAACTGTCATCACTGTATTTGCCTTTATGACCAGAATGACCACCTGAAATAATAATCTTATGATGGACAATAATAAATTTACCATGGAGTTACAAAAATGAACAATGATTAAAGCATGCTGGGAAGTAGAACCCAGCCTTGACCAAAGTCTCTGTGCTCATCCAGATGCTACAGAATCGGGACTGGCTGCAGCTACGCACAAATGGTTGCAAAGAAACCTGAAGCAACAGACCATGTAATACACACCTGAAGTTGGACCTGAATGAGACAATGGAATGTCGCCCTAGGGCCATCAATGTGACAACACCTGGTTGAGTCTGATTGATCAAGGCAAATGAACCTGATCGTTTCATTGGCAGATCCTCCACACCCTCCCAAAAGGCGCGGAGGCATGGAAGGATAAGAATCACCGTAAAACCCCTCAGAGAATGGTAACTCGAGAATAACCACTGAAAGAGAAGACACCTCTAAAACTATCAGAAGAACAAGAAGACTTCACCACGTGGAATCCGGTCAACTTCTAGTGGGGTGGTATGTGATCATCCAAAGTTAAGTTAAACCATAAGATAATTTGTAGTGTTTTAAATTACGTTATAATACGTTTTATTGCTTGAATATTAATTGTGTTCAAAAAACAAATATTATTGTTTATAAGAGTTGACTCATTTCTTTTGATGACTATACGATTTCAAACACATTGTGCGGCAGAAACACCACCTTCCTAACTACTGACTCAACTTGCAAAATTACCTAGAGACAATCCTGGACTGGAACTTGCAACACTCTTTGTACTTCAGAATTCTGAATTTTCTCCCCAGGTATAAAATTGTCCATGCTTCTCTTCCTACTGAAGTGCACCATCGTGCACTTTCTCAGGTTGAACTCCATCTGCCACTTCTTTGCCCACTCTCCTATCCTGTTTAAATCTTTCTGCAGCCTCCCTGCCTCCTTAATGATACCTGTCCCACTACCTACCTTTGAATCATCTAAAAATCTCTCCGGAGTGCCCTTAGTTCCTTCATCTAGATTGTTAAT
>NC_057717.1:33102416-33117138 GCF_004010195.1 Chiloscyllium plagiosum
TGTGGACAAGACAATGCTGAGACTACATCGGATATATTGTGTGTAGTAATGAAACCCTAAACTGAAAGAAAAATATGCAATTGTTTCAGAAGCTTTTTACAGATGTTTCACTTTACTCTTTGCTAGCATGAAGGCCAAATGGAATTATAGTTTCATACAGCACGAAAACAGACCCTTCAGTCCAGCTCATCTGTACCGACGAGATATTCCATTCTGATGTAGTACAATTTGCCAACATTAGACCATAGTGCTATAAACCCTTCTTATTCATACACCATTCATTGTCTCTTAAATGTTGTTATTGTACCAGCCTCCACCATTTTCGCTGCCAGCTCATTCCATGCACACACTACCCTCTGCATAAAAATGTTACCCTTCAGGTATCTTTACAATTTTGCCCTTCCCACCTTAAATCTGTACCCTGTGGTTTTGTCTCCTCCGGCCTTGGAAAATAACCCCGCCTCTAAGCCCCTCATGGCCTCTACAAGGTCGGACCTCTTCATGCTTGAGAATGAGAGATGTTCATATTAAACCACATAAGCCCGTGAGGAGAGTTTATTGGGACGTAGCTAATGGATGAGAGAATAAAACTAAGGATTCAGTTTTAGAAATCAACATACTTATTTTAATACAGGTACTATGAAGACATAAATTTATTGTTCAAAAATTATGCAGACACATATACACATGCCTTCAAATTATAAATTACAAATCATTTCAAAATGGAGCAGGTAACAGGGATGGAGTCATGCAATCAGGGAAATGTTCAACCAGACCTGATATAGACCAGGTTGGTGGTCTGGTCACATTATTGCATGTTTCAGATCAGAGAGGGAGAAAATGTAACCTGTCGTAGAAACAAATAGCCATTGCTCCATCTCTACGTACTTCCCTACAGCAACGCATGAGAGCTGAAAACCAATCAGCCATCTTTAACACTTTTTGAGGGTTACTGCTGAGGATTCATTGGGATCTCTCCACTGACTGCAGCAAAGGGAATTCAGCCAAACCTAACTGTTCCAGAAGAAATCCCAGCGCTAGCAGCTTCTGTAACGTTGCTTTGGTTTTAGATTAGATATTTTTAAAAATTGAGGAAACCTATCTGACTTGTTCCTAACGCTGAACATGACCCAGTCTGAGACGGATATCATTTACAACATCACACACTGACTCACACTGACAATTTGTCGTGACCTCTCGAGGATTGGGACTAGAAAACGAAACAATGAATCTCTAACCTTGGTAGGAACAGGGATAAGGAGGAATTTTCAAAAGGCTATTTTAGTGGGAATTTTCTGCCCCACAGATTTGTGGTACCTGTGTGTTTGCATTTACTCAAAGATGTGTTAGTTAAATATTTGACGGGAAAGTGACTCAAAGGTAATGATCTGCAGTTGGGAACGTGGGACTGGAACAGCAATCTGATCAGTCACAAACTTAGTTCCTGGTGGGGCAGGGACCCACACCTGTTTCTCAGTTCTACTTTGCCCCATTCTATTCAGCCCCTCAATCTGCTACTCAAGAGCAGTTGGAGTCCACTTGCTCCTACTACCTGGTGCACAGAAACTGTGGTGACCATTCAGCCCCTAAATACAGTCAGACATGATTTGGTGTGGATTGGAAAACGCTCTTGCGAAAAGAGTGGGTGTTACTGTGGAACAGTCCCCTCCTCTCTCTTTACAGAAGTTCTCCTGGCTCCATTTATTGGTCATGTTGTAGACCTAGTTTCAAAGTGAATAATACCCCCATACTGTACCCAGATAGTGATCACAAATCCTCTGATCTCTTTGACTACAACAATCCTTCACAGGATTTCCAGAAAAATAACAACGATGAAACTTCCAATAACAGAATGCAAGACCAAAAGAAGCAGGATAGGTCATTCAGCTCCTACAGCCTGCCTTTCCCTTTAATAGGGTCATGGCTGATCTGTTCTCGGCCCCAACTCACGCAGTGCCTGACGTGTCAAACATCCATCCATCCCTGTCTTTCAAGTATCTCAGTAATCTATCTCCCTTACCTCTCTGGAATAGAGACATGCCGACGGTCACTCCCCTCTGTGAGAAGGAAACACATCGCACGCATACAGCGTGACCTTTTGACATCAACAAAATATATGAACACCAGAAAAGGATGACTGGCCCTGATAACAAGACAGTATTTGGCTGATGATGGTATCGAGGAACCTGAAGAAAATGGAACTTAATGGATATTAGGAGGAACACCAGTTGGAGTGATTCAGCACAAAGAAGATGGCTATGGTTCTTGAACATCCACCACCTCAGTCCCGGGACATCTCTGTGGGAGATCCACAACACAAGCTTCCTCAGTTTCTTCTCAATGTCTTTCACCCCATCATAAGCTCAGAAGTGGGGAAGGTCAATGGAGATCACACAATGTTCAGAATAATGTGCCCTCCCTCAGCACCTGTGTCCATGTTGTTCCTCCTGGCTCCATTGCTAATGGTACACAATTGATACATCAACTTGGTTTGCTGACAGTGACGAGAGAAGACAAATGTTTCATGTGAAGTCTCAAGGAAGCATCTTTCATCAATGAGAAGGTCGAATGGTGTTCTCTATGGAGGGCAGAAGCTATTGGGAATGGCTAACTTTTTCAGAAGTAGGGCATTGTCGCTGCTGAAAGAGTTGTGAACAATGTGATGCTCAGTGCAGGGGCAAACGCCATTTGCACATTGAGGTGGTAAGAGTTCAGTCAGAGCCTGAAGCAGTCTCTCAACCAACATGAGAGCTCCACAGAGCTACATAAATTTCCAAGAAGCACGTATCATGGGGAAATGCAATTTCTCATGCCAGCAATGCCTTTAAATGGAAATAATGCGTGTTCGTCCATGATCTTCAAGTTTCAATGTAATTAATTCGTATTCTCTCACCGTGCTACAAATTAAACATTCATTTCCTTCACGCTCTCTTCATGCTACCATCGTCCCAGAGATTATTGTGATAAAATAGCTTTGCTCTGTGACAAGGAGATAATTTATTTATAAAGGAGAGAAAGTCTATCCACAATAGCCCAAATACTGCCTCAACATCACTCCACAGCTCCTACACATGATTCATTTTGTAGTGAAGGCTGCCATTTAATTTTCTGTCCTGATTAATGGATGCCCTGCATCAATCCTGTTCGTGATGTCTGACCAAGGACATCCTGGTCCTTTATTGCTAAAAGCACTTCCCAACTTCTCACCTTCTAATAATTACATGAAAAGGATTGTATGCGTTGTTCACATTCAAATCACTTCGTTGTGTTACAAATAGCTGTGTTCCAAGCACTGATGCATGTGATAACCAATCAGTCATAACCTTCTGTCCAAAAGGAGGACCCTAGTCTCTGTGTTCTCTCCATCATCTAATTCTCAATCCATGTAGGATATTTCCCTGACCCAAGGACTGTAACTTTTCTTCAGTCACTTGTGTGCAACCGTGTCAACCTTCTTCTGAAAATTTAAATACGCCGTTCCCACTAGTTCTCACTCGTCGATGTCACAACCAACATCCTCCATAAACTCCAGTACGTTTTTCAAAGATAGTTTTCCTGTCCTGAATCTAGGTTGGCGCTGCTCAATCATATCATTGTTCTCCAATGATCTATTTATGATTAATTACAAAAAAATGCTAATAGTTTCCTCACTAGTGACGTAAACCTATCCCCCAGTTGGTTTTCTGTTTTCACCCTCCGTCCTGTTGTAAATATGTGTGGTCGTAATAGCTGCTTTCTAGTATACAGGATCCTTTACAGAATCTATAGAGCTTTGACCACCCTCATATAATTAAGGAAAACACAGGAAAGAAGGAAGCCATTGCCCCATCGTGTCTGAACCAGCTCCGAAAAGAGCTATCCAGCAAGCTGAATTCTCCAACCCTATCTCTGTACCCTCTAAACTCATCACTCATCTGGTCCAGCAGCTTACCAACCTTCAACTCAATAAGTTTTTTCAAGTAATTAAACTTTACTAATTCTAAATTTCCTGAAGTTCCTCGCTTTTGCAGTCACCCTGTTCTCTAATACTTCCAAAAAGATTTTCTGAAACGTCTTCTGTTTGGACAGAACCAATATGTTAATCTGACTGGACAGAGATGGCCTCTGTCACCTCGTGAATACGTGAGACTCTGGCATAATGGATATGTCCCCCATTCCTGTCTGGCAAATTCCAGAATCAAAATGGTTGATGGACATTTTGAGTGCAGTCCTCTCCCTGGTGTGATCTCCTCATTGTTGAAATAAACTGGCTTCACTCTTTACACCTGGGAAAGGTATACCATTGGGAAATATTTGTGGAAAGCTCATTAAGGATAGTGCAGTGCCCTGCTCCTCCCTATGTAGTCTCTGCAGACCCAGATACACTGTAAAATCTATCCCCATACCTTGCACAGAGTAGGAACACCAGGTTCTCTGGTCTCCCCGAATGTATGCAGCAACTGACAACACAAATCCAAGAAAACCATCCAGAGAAACTACACTGACTTTCTAATGTCAGGAGCAAGTCAATACTTACATATATGGCACACCCACTAATGTATGAAATGCCAACCTCTCCTCTGTTTCTATTCCTGGCTGATAAACTGTTACATTTCAGTGCAGTCCCTGAAATATGAATAGTTCTGCTCTCCATGGAAATAGTTGACAATGTAACAGCACAATTTTCTGTACCTCAGTACAGATAACAGCAACACCGCTATTGATGGTGGAGGTGCTGGGGAGGTGATGGTCTAGCGGTAGTTTCTCTACACTATAAATTCTGAGATTTCCACACATATTTCCCAATGGTATACCTTTCCCAGGTAATAACCCAAACCCGCACATCAATCCCGCCATATCAGACGCTGGAATTTGAATTCAATAAAATATTTGGAATTAGCAATCTAATGAAATATTGATGGTTGTAAAAACTAAGAGCATCTGGCTCACAAGTGTCCTTCAGGGAAGGAAATTTGCTATCTTCACTGGTCTGGCCTACATGTGATTCCAGACCATCAGCAGTGGTAGACTCTCAAATGTTCTTTGCAATGGCCAAGTCTGATATTCAGTTATACACTACAAGGTCTCAAAGAAGTGAAACCAGACAGACCTGAGCACAGCCAGTCTACAGCACGTCGACGCGCAGTGGTTCAGAGATGCAGTTCCCCAGCACTTTATCAAATCAACTCGGAAAGAGAAATAAATGCTGGCCCAGCCAACAACACCCATGACCCATTAATGAAGAAAAGAAGATGACCACGCCCAGCATGGAGAGATAGAGGGGACAGAACTCACTCGAAACAGGGACTTGGAGAAATATCGACATGGGCGTGACATTCAGGAATATTGGAAAAGGTGAAAAATAAATGAAAATGATCTCCCAATTTATTTCCATACCAGTTGATTATCCACAGTCCCTTTGTTTATATTTTTTGATGTCTCTATTTCGCCATATATTCAACACAATCCACCAGCACATATTACACTATTTCTCAGTTGCTTTCATGTCTGATGCATGGGGAGTGGACTCAAAATGCTAACTCTGTTTTTCTCTTGACAGAGGCTGCCAAACCTACTCCATTTCCCCAGCACTCTGTTTCCTTTTGGTTCAGAACCCCAGTATCTTTCTTTATTTGATTTAACCTTTATTTTGTTATTTTATGGGACATTGTCCCATCGAGTCCACACTGCCCCTCTGCAGAGCACTGCACCCAGACCCACCTCATACCCTATTCTTGCATTTCCCATGGCTAACCCGACTCCTACCCTGTCCCTGCGTCTCCCATAGCTAACACACCTAGCTGCACATGACGGGTAATTTAGCATGGTCTGTCTACTGAACCTGCGTTCCTACTAAATTCCTTCTCTATATTCGCATTGACAAAGAGTTCGTTTCCTATGAGCAACTTGTGTAACACTCCATCCACCAGCAGTAATATTTACTCCCATTTAAACCGGTACATAAGATGCACAGCTGGCACTCTCTCTCAACAGCTACTTGGATGGACCAACACCAACTGGACTGGAACGTCTCAACTGCAAGTAATGCTGGTCTCGCTCCATTAAAATCCCAAATGAACACAGAACATAGAACATAGAACAATACAGCACAGAACAGGCCCTTCGTCCCATGATGTTGTGCCAAAAGTTTGTCCTAGCTTAAGGACACATCCATGTACCTATCCAATTGCCACTTAAAGTTCGCCAATAATTCTTACTCTGCCACGCCCACAGGCAGCGCATTCCATGCCCCCACCACGCTCTGGGTAAAGAACCTACCCCTGACATCCCCCCTATACCTTCCACCCTTCACCTTAAATTTATGTCCCCTTGTAACACTCCGTTGTACCCGGGGACAAAGTCTCTGACTGTCAACTCTACCTATTCCCCGATCATCTTATAAACCACTATCAAGTCACCCCTCATCCTTCCAATGAGAAAAGGCCAAGCAGTCTCAACCTATCCTCGCATGACCTATTCTCCATTCTAGGCAACATCCTGGTAAATCTCCTCTGCACCCTCTCCAAAGATTCCACATCTTTTTTGAAATGAGACGACCAGAACTGCACACATTACGCCAAATGTGGCCTTTCCAAGGTCCTGTACAGCTGCAACATCTCCTCATGACTCTTGAATTCAATCCGTCTGCTAATGAACGCTAATACACCATACGACTTCTTACAAGTTCTATCCACCTGAGTGTTTTCTTTCAAATAGCTATGAACATAGACCACAAGATCCCTCTGCTCTTCCACCTTACTAAGAACCCTACCGTTAACCCTGTATTCCACATTCTTATTTGTCCTTCCAAAATGGACAACCTCACACTTGACAGGGTTGAACTAAAAAGAAATAAGATTTTCTGATAATTATTAAACAATGAGGGCATCTTATTGATCCAATGAGTTTGTCACTGTCGTTGATGTTGTGTGATCTATTTCCATGAAACCATTTCTTGCATAAATTGAAAGAATAAAAGCTCAGGTCACAGATACACGGTAACGCAACATTTAAACGCAAAAGGCCAGGGAATTGTCGGCTATAGATCTTCAGGTAGCTAGAAATAAGGTTTTTTGGTGTTTTCTGGATGATGTAGTTGTATTGGGCTGGAGGGTCGGTTTGTATGCTGTATGACTGTCACTTTAATTGTTGGAAACAGAGAATGTGGTCTCACTATTTCCAAAGCTTGTGAGCATCAAATCGTGAGGAATACAATTTAAAAGACACACAGGATTTGAAGCTTCATCATTCTCCCGTCACTATCAAATTGTTAAGAACCTCGTTTCTCTCTTTGTCATATACCTGTTAGTGTTCCTGCACACATGAATCTCCGGTGTCTATCACCATATTCTGAATAGAAATTAAACACAGGCAACAGAATGCTGGCCTTGGTAATGAAACGCACCTCACAGGAACAACTGAAAGAAACCTGCTGTATTAAAGCTGTCCATTCGATTTCTAAAGCAGTTTCAAGCGAGGCTTTCCCTTTGTCCTGTGCTCCTGGCTTCGTTACAACATCATGAATCTTTCCTGAGTGCTTTGGAGTGCCATTTTAAAAGTCACATATGGAAAGCTGTGCCCAATAATCTAAAAGGAAAAGTCTTCATGTTCATGAGAAACGTGTCATATTTTTTTCGGAATCTAAAGAGAACAAAAATGTAGAAACTAGCATCAGGAGCAAGGAATCAAAACAGCTCGTTATGCGGTAAGGTCGTGGATGATCTGATTGTGACCGCAATCACACATTCCTCCTTTGCCCATCCAATGGTAGTGCGTCATACTTAGTCAATAATCTGCCTGCCTCTGCCTTAGGAATATTCAATGTCTTATTCTCTAATACTATCTGGGAAGAGAATTCTACAAAGACACAACACAATGAGATGATTACACCAAATCACCAACTTCTTAACAGAGACATTCTTCAGTTTTATAATCCATCCAATCATTGCAATTTCTCGTACAAGCTGAAACATTGTTTCAGAATTCAACTTGAAAGATTACTTGGAATATTCTGGGGTTCAAGAAGATCACATGTTATTCGCCTAAAGCCCAGCAGATCCAGGGCCATCAATTCAAGATTTCCTCCAGAAATATATGCAGCTCAGTGAATCTTCTATGGATTGCATTTCATATCATTGTGGCCATCACTCTCTCGATGTGCTTGCACCATAACCTTGTATTTCTGTAGAAAATCGCCCCTACTTTTAAATGTATTCTGTTTCAGAAAGTTTCAACATTTATCTTAACTCCCTAAAAGTTTGATGTACACATAAAGTTTTTATTTTGCAACCCAGGTGCCTGGTTCCTCTATGCCTAAAGCCAATCTCTCTACTGAAATAATACATTACGTTTCCATTCAACCCGCCAATATCTTTGAGCGCAGACACATTTTTCCTACTATGTTCCACACACTAATTGCCTGTTCAATTGGCCCAACCTATATCTTTTTATAGACTCATGTCCTCTTCATATCTTCTTTCTCCAACAGTTTCTTCCCTAATACAGACAGAATATTTGGCCAAAGAAACACCTGTGGCGACATTTCAAAGTAATTTAAAATGAAATATTTTTACTCCATGTCTAAACTATAAATTTAACATAAAGCTAAAGTGTGTTGCAGTCCTATCACTCAGTTACCATTACTCAATGTAGGGTTAGATGGTGTGGAATGTATGTGGGTAGAATTGAGGAATAACAAATGTGTAAAACCATGGAGTAATGTACAGGCCATTGAATCGTAGTCAGGAGCTGGAGCGCATTTTAGACAAGGAGATAGAAAATATATGTAGGAAAGGCAAAGTTACAGTGAGTGGGGACGATTTCAATATGCAGATGGATTTGGGAAAATCAGACCGTAATCTGTGGTTTGCAAGGAAGTGGTTTGCAAGGAAAGGAATTTGTGGAATGTCTACAAGATGGCTTTTTGGAGCAGCTTATGTGCAAGCAACAAGGGAACGGGAAATATTGGATTTAGTGTTGTGCAGTGAGTCAGATGTGAGAAGAAAGCTTAAGGTGAAGGAACCCTTCGGAGGCATTGATCGTAATATGATTGAAAATAAACTTTAATTTGAGAGGGAGGAAGTAGAATCGGAGTTAATATTACAGCTGAATAAAGGCTCCTACAAAGACATGAGGGAGGAGCTGGGTAGAATTGCCTGGGAGAGGAGCCGAGCAGGAAATATAATGGAAGAGTAATGGCGGGAGTTTCTCGGAGCAATTTAGGAGTCACAGCAGAGATTCATCCCGAGGTATTAGAAGCCTTGTACAGGGAGGATGAGGCATCCATAGATGACTGGGGTATGCATGGCTAGTGTAAAAGAAAAAGAGAAAGCAGATAACATGGCAAATGGCAGTGGGAAACCAGAGGATTGGGAAGCTTACAAAGAGGAAGAGAGGACAAAAAAATAAGAAATAAGGAGGCGGAAGCTTAAATCTGAAGTTAAGCTATCCAGTGATAGAAAGCATGACCGTAAGAGTCTCTTTAGATATGTTAAGGGCAAAAACAGGAAGCAGAAGTGGATATTTGGGCACTGGAAAATGACGCTGGAGTGATAGCAGCGTGGAACAAATAATAGATGAGAAACTGAATAATTATTTCAAGTCAGATTTCACGGCGGAAGACATGACTAATATCCGAAAAGTTCAAGAGAGTGAGGAGGCAGAACTGATTAGTAGAATTTGCTCGAAAAACTAAATGGATAAATAAGTTGGATGGAGACATTAATGGTCATCTTCCAGAAATGTTTGGAATCAGGGACGGTCTCAGAAGACGAGAAAATTACGAATGTGACAACCTGTTTGTTTTTAATAAAAATAAGATTTTTGAATTTTTTTAAATAAAATTACAAAAATAGTACAAACTAGTGTATACTTCTTTACAATATAATAACAACCCCAATATAGAATTTAAAAACAAACTACTAATCTATTCTCCAAACTAGCAAACCATGAAATAGGATATCCTACATTACTAAAACTAAACAAAAGGAGAAAAGAAAATAAATAAGTAAATAAGAAACTAGATACATTTTAAAAAAAATTATATTAAGTCATAACAGAACTCGTATTGTTACAGGATTCCTCCTCCTCCTCAGAACCAGCCAGAACCATTCCCATGGCTAAGCAAAGGCCCTGAACTATGTGGCTGATATATCTGTGTCAATGTAGTTCAAAAGAGTTTACCATGTTCTATAAAATAATTCCGCCTTTTGGTTCACCAGATTCGTAAGGAAGTCAAGGGGGATATATTCCATGACTATCCTGTGCCAATATGAAAGTTCTGAGGGACCTTCGGATATCCAGTTCACTAAAATGCTTTTCCCCGGACCAAAGAAAAGGATAATGAATAATTTCCTCCCGTCTCCATCCAAAGAAGGGAAATTTGGGGATCCCAAAAGTAGAAGCACTTGGTCCCATCCAAACTCCGTACCCAAAATCTTTGCCAAGGCATTCGCTACTCTGTCTGAATACATGCAGATCTTACGGCATATCCGCAGACAATGGGTGAGAGGACTAACTTCTGTTTTGCATGTAGGACACATTGGAGATGCTCCCTTCTTGAACGGTGCAAGTCACTCAAGTGCCATGTGAGCCCAATGAAGTATCTTGAATTGGATAGCCTGAGTTATTTTACAGTTCGAGATTTTCCTGACATTTTCCCAGACGTCCTCCCACATCTTTAAGGAGATTTCCATCCCCAATTCTTGACCCGAGGTTTTATATAACCGTTCCATGTCCTTTGATACCTTATTAAATAGTTTGTAGTCGAGAGTACTGACCACGGGCAGACCCATCAGCCGAAGCACTCTCCTTTCCCTATCCGATTTATAAAGATCAATTATCAACATGGTCTCCTTTTCTATAAAGTCTCCTATTTGAATATATCGAAAAAGATTTTTTGCTATGCAGCCCAAACTTCTGACGCAGCTGTTTGAAGGACATCATGACATCCCCATCGAACAGGCCTCCCAAACAGGAGATACCTCTGGACTCCCAGGTTCTGAATACAGCATCACTCATCCCTGGATGGAATCCCAACATTCCCACTATAGGAGTATAAGGGAGGTATTTTTGTAGGTTACGCTCATCAGGTCGCATTATCGTCCAGGCTTTAATTGTATGTAATACAATAGGATTTTTACAATGATCCGTAATAACTCTCACCTTGTCCATAAATATTAGATTGATGAGGGGATATTTTCCTTGGGCGGACTCAGTATCTATAACCAGATTGATTGTGGGTCACAAGAGACCCAATCAGCTACGTAGGATAATAGAGAGCTCAATTGGTATCTCCTGAAATCCGGAAAATCCAGCCCACCCCTTACTTGTGAAAACTGTAGCTTTTCTAATTTAATAAGGGGCCTTATATGAATCCAAATAAAGGAGCCGAGCCAACCATAAAGCTTCCACAGCGCCTGTCTCAGCAGCATCAAGGGGAGCATTCTCATATCGTATAAAAGGCCAGGTAGGATATTCATGTTGACCAAAGCTATTCTACCTAGCCAGGATATCGGGCGATCTTCCCAGCGTTGAAGGTCCTAGCATAATTTCTCCAATAAAGGTGTATTATTGACTTTATATAGCTGACCAAATGCCGGAGTATTAAAAATACCTAAGTAAAGAAACGCTCCCAGTGACCACCTAAAGGCAAACGGGATTCTTCTGGAAAATTGGATATACTGGCAAGACCTCTCAGCGGCATGGCCTCTGATTTCACAAATTGATTTTATAACCTGAGAACATGCCAAATAAGTTAAACACTTGAATTAAGCGGGGCACAGATGTCAATGGATCATTTAAGAAAAGGAGGACATAAAATGCATAGAGAGTAATTTTGTGCTTACCCGAGCCAACCTCCGGAGCCATTTTACTAAAGTCAGCTCGTACAGATTCCGCCAATGTCTCAATCACTGGCGTAAATAATAATGGTGAGAGAGGGCATTCCTGACGACAATCTCTGCCAACGCGAAAGCTATTTGAACTTTAACTGTTGGTGATCACTGCTGCTTGGGGATCATTATATAATACTGTAACCCATTTAGTAAAGACCTCTCTAACACCAAATCGTTCCAGTATATAAACGATATATGGCCATTCTACCCGATCAAATGCCTTCTCTACCTCTAGGTAGACAACTAATCCCAGCATCGCACCCTGCAGGCATGCTTGTACTATATATAAGACTCTTCTCACATTATTACTTGAACTGCGATCCTTTATAAACCCAATCTGGCTTTATCTAATAATGAATGGTAAAACCCTCTCCAGCCTTAATGGCAACACTTTTGAGAGAATTTTAAAAGCCGCATTCAACAAGGATATAGGTCTATATGAACAGCAGTCATCTGGGGCCTTTTTCTTTGTTAAGAATGAGTGAAATATTTGCTTCTCTCGGAGAAGGCGAGAGGCAGCCCTGGCTATATGAAGAATTATACATATTTATAAGTGAGGTAAAAACCTGCAGTCATTGTTTTTACCTCGTTGATTTTAACCCTACTGCGAATCCTCTTGCAAGGCTGCCTGCCTTGAAGAAGTTTTCCTCCTCTCTCTACAAGAATCTCAGGGAGTCTCTCTCCCACTGCAACTCCCAGGTCATTTATGCTACTCTAGCCCCACCCCCACCCTCCTCTAGCTTATCTCACCACGCTTCAGGCTCTCTGCCTTTATTCCTGATGAAGGGCTTTTCCCGAAACGTCCGATGCTGCCTGAATTGCTGTGCTCTTCCAGCACCACTGATCCAGATATTTATAAGTGACCCGACTAATTCCTCGATCAATTCTTTATAGAACTCAGCCTTGAATCCATCTGGTCCTGGCGCTTTGCCACTCTGGAGCTGACTCACTGCCTCTTGTATTTCCTGGGTTGCTTGGGGGGGCATTCAAGAACAACACCTGCTACCAGGTTAGGCCTGGGAGGGCAAGATTTTTTAAAAATAAAGACTCTATCTTCCTTGTTCTATCCTCACAGCCCTGTGACCTATACAATTCGAGATAGAACTTTCTAAAGGCTGCATTGATCTTTTTACGATCACAAGTCAGGGCATCAGCACCCTTTCCAAAGACGTAATGGCTTGGGGAGATTTCTTGCTGGCAAGGTATGCTAGATACCTGCCAGGCTTGTCACCATATTCAAATAATCTCTGCTTCGCAAGAAATAGCTCCCTCTTTGCTTTTTGATGAAGTGTGTGATTCAAAGTTGCTGTTATGGCTGTGATCCGCTATAGTTTAGTAATGGAGAGTCTATCCACATACGCTGTCTCACGCGCCGTCAGGCGAGCCTCGAGCAAACGTTTTTATTCTCCCTTTTGTCTTTTCCAGGTCACAGAATATGAGATAACCAAGCCTCACACATAGGCCTTACCAGTCTCCCATATCATCGAAGGGTTACTGGCTGTGTTGGAGTTGATATCCCAAAAGATTTTAAATTCCTGCCAGAAGTATTTTATGAACTTACTACCCTTCAATAGGAAAGGGTCCATCCGCTAATGTCGGGAAGCTATCTCATCATCGCTATCTTATTTTCAATATGTACTGCGGCAGGGTCGGAAATAGTTATGTTACCTATTTCAAGAAACAATATATTGAGTTCAAAAGTGTCGAGAGGACATATGCATATCAATTCTGGTTTTGCACATGTGGATGAGAATAAAAAATAAAGTCTTTACCCACAGGGTGAAGACACCTCCAAACATCTACCAGCCCCAATTCCCTACTCAGATCCGCCAACTGCCTAGATCTCAAAGATATGTCCCCAGAGATCTTAGGTATCCTGTCCAGCTTTGGGTTGATGATATAATTACAATCTCCTCCTATAACTGTGTGGTGCACCCCGAGAGCCATCAACTTGGAGAACACTTCCATCACAAATTTAAAAGGCTGCGCCGGGGGGCAACAGAGATTCAAAATTCCATATTCCTCTCTATATATTAGGTTTTCAATTATTATATACCATCCAGATTCATCTTTTATTGGCTTAGCATTTGGAAGGGAAGATTCATCTGGATAAGAATGGGCACTCCCCTACTTTTTGAGCTCAAAGATGAAAAGAGTACCTGGCCAAATCCACCCTGTTTCAGCCTCGAATTCTCCTTATCATGTAAATGTGTCTACTGTAGAAAGGCTGCATCCACCCTTTCTTTTTTAAGACTTGATAATATCTTTTTTCTTTTGATTAGTGAATGGCTCTCTTTGACATTCCCTGTGCACCACCGAAACGAAACGCGAGCCATGATCGTCCAAGTAAACCAGAGACCCCCCAGGAGGAAGAACCCCACCCAAAAGACATTGACTAAAAACCAAAAACGATTCACACGTAAAAACACTCTTTAAACAGCGAAATCAAAACAACTGAGAACGACTCCTAAAAACAAATAGCATAAAACATATTTAAAATGAGACTTATCCCCTTGTTCACAAGGGGCACTACTAGCTTCCAATAATCCCGCGATAATATCCCAGCCAGAACCATGCCCTCGGCCCAGGCATTACAAAGTAGAGTAAATAAATTCCAATACCTTATAAGAAAGAGGTTAAAAGGGTGGGAGCTAACCCACCCACCCCCCAATCTTCGCCTCATCAAATGCCTTGATTCTATGCACAACAACCCGGTGGGCCCGTTCAACCCGCACCCGGCCCAGCTCCGACTCCAGTTTCAGCAGCTGTGGGAGCCATTGCTTCAGGAAAGCAAAACGCAGAGCTTCCTCCTCCCGTTTGGGAAGGCCCAGCAACCGAATATTTTTTCG
>NC_057717.1:33117638-33119565 GCF_004010195.1 Chiloscyllium plagiosum
GTCTGTGTGGAGTTTCACATTCTCGCCGTGTTTGCCTGGGTTTCCACCGGGTGCTCTGGTTTCCACCCACAGTCCAACGATGTGGATATTCGGTTAATTGGCCATGCTAAATTGTCCATAGTGCCCAGGGATGTGTCGGTTAGGGGCGTTAATCAGGGGTAAACGTAGGATCGTAGGGAAATGGGACTGGGTGGGTTACTCTTCGAAGGGTCAGTGTGGATGCGCTGGGCCAAAAGGCCTGTTTCCACACTGTAGCTATTCTGTGAACTCTATGAACAATAGGGACAGAGAGAGTGGAGGAGGGAGACTTTGATTCCAATTTCAATCTATTTGCTTCAAAAACAGAATTGCACAGTGATGCAGACAGACGTACACACAAACTGAGAGACTGACACTAGCACACATACACATGCCCACAGAGATACGCACATAGATATGGACATTTACACACAAACACACGAACATAACCCCACATACAGGCACACACTGCCCTTAATACAGTGATATAGACTTTGTTTATTAATAAATTATCAATGGTCAGTCGAAGAAGTCAGGAGAATGGGATTCAGAAATATTTTAGCCGCGATCAAATGCCATGGCAGACAAGATGGGCTGAATGGTCTAATTCTGCTGCAGGGTTCATTGCTCATTTGATCTTGTGGTGCCTGGGATTGTATTTCCACAAGGCCAGTGGAGGCTGAATTGGCTAAGTATTTGATTTAGGAGAGTTAATGGGAATGTGGACAGGTTTGAGGGGCTGAGTGGTTGATAATCTGTTTATAATTGTCGACACCTTATATATCAAAAAACTGGTGATTGGTTTGAGGGGAACACATTTTTAGAATATGGGCATTCCCATTTCTGACTGAGACAGGGATGTTTGTTTCTCTTTCGGGTTGTGTGATCTATGGTGTTCTCGTGCCCGAGGAGCAGTGAAGACTGGCTTACTGAAAACACTCAAGGCTGAGTTCCATAGATCTTTGATGAACAAGATAATCCATGTTTATTAGGAACAGACAGGAAAGGGATGTTTACTTACAATCACATCATCAATGCACATTCTGAATGGTGCAGTAGGTGTGAGGGGCAGAATGACCAGCTGTTGCTTCTAATCCATCTGTTGTTCTCTCAAGCGCTCCGTAATCTTAAAGGGGTAAAGAAGGATCTCATTCAGCCAGTCAGCATAATTATAATGTGACAGGAGGAGACCATTCTGCCCTGAAAGGATTTATGCAGGAATAGATTTAAGTCATTCAGCCCGATAAGTACATTACACAATGTAAGATGAGGCCATCCAACCTTTCCAGCCTTCTGCCCAGCAACAAGTGAAACCCGGTTAACTATCTGGGAATAAACATTCGGGATAGATTATTATTTCCAGGTTGTAAAGTTGTAACTTGGTGCAGTGTCTCAGGGATCAGAGTGAGATTATCAACTATTTACAATCTATACCAATGACATGGATGAGTGGACAGATTGGCTTGGAGCTCAATTAGCTCATTCACCAAGAGAGTCATTTAACTGGACATGGAGACTCTGCAATGGGATACAGACAGGGGACGTTAGTGAGCAAATCTTTGGCAGAAAACAGTATAATGTGGGTTAAGGGAAGTTAGTGTTGTGTTGAAAAGATAAAATAACAGTAACCTACTTAAATGGAGAAACATCAATGAACTCATTGGTATAGAGAGATTTGGACGTCCTGGTGCATGAGCCACATAAAGCTAGTCAGCAGATTCAGCAAGTGATTAGGAAAGTGTAGCGAATGATGCTGTTTCATGCAAAGGCAATTGGGTATGATCATCGGTATGTTTTACTGTATGGATGGTACTACATCAGATTGAATATCTAGTCGGTGCAGATTAGCTGGACTGAAAGGTCTGTTTCCGTGCTGTATGAAGCTATGATTCCATCTGGCCTTCATTCT
>NC_057717.1:33119915-33120536 GCF_004010195.1 Chiloscyllium plagiosum
TGTTTTAGAAGCTTTTTACAGATGTTTCACTTTACTCTTTGCTAGCATGAAGGCCAAATGGAATTATAGTTTTATACAGCACGGAAACAGACCCTTCAGTCCAGCTCATCTGTACCGACGAGATATTCCAATCTGATGTAGTACCATTTGCCAACATTAGACCCATAGTGCTATAAACCCTTCTTATTCATACACCATTCATTGTCTCTTAAATGTTGTTATTGTACCAGCCTCCACCATTTTCGCTGCCAGCTCATTCCACATACAAACTACCCTCTGAATAAAAATGTTACCCTTCAGATATCTTTACAATTTTGCCCTTCCCACCTTAAATCTGTACCCTCTGGTTTGGACTCCTCCGGCCTTGGAAAATAACCTTGGCTGTTCCCTGCCTCCATGACCCTCATGGCCTCTACAAGGTCAAAGCACTTCACGCCTGAGAATGAGAGATGTTCATATTGAACCATATAAGACCATGAAGAGAGTTTATTGGGGGGTAGCTAATGGATGAGAGAATAAAACTAAGGATTCAGTTTTAGAAAACAACATACTTATTTTAATACAGGTACTATGAAGACATAAATTTATTGTTCAAAAATTATGCAGACACATATACACATG
>NC_057717.1:33120637-33122172 GCF_004010195.1 Chiloscyllium plagiosum
CATGTTTCAGATCAGAGAGGGAGAAAATGTAACCTGTCGTAGAAACAAATAGCCATTGCTCCATCTCTACTTGTACTTCCCTACATCAACACATGAGAGCTGAAAACCAATCAGCCATCTTTAGCACTTTTTGAGGGTTACTGCTGAGGATTCATTGGGATCTCTCCACTGACTGCAGCAAAGGGAATTCAGCCAAATCTAACTGTTCCAGGGGAAATCCCAGCGCTAGCAGCTTCTGTGAGGCAGAATAACTTCAGAGGCAGAATCACAATTGAAACATTTTTAATTTTGCTTTTGTCATGAAATTAACTGTTATTTGGACAAAGCTCTTCCGAACAAATATTCTGCAGAGTTTCATTTTTTTCTGTTCTGGCTTCAGACGTGTGTGTGTATGTGTGTGTGTGTCTTTGTGAGCATGTTTCTCTGTCTCAGGTTTAGACAAAATAAATGTTGATGTACATATTGTCAATTGTATATCATTTATGTATCCATCGTAATTTAAGTAACGTTGCTTTGGTTTTAGATTAGATATTTTTAAAAATTGAGGAAACCTATCTGACTTGTTCCTAACGCTGAACCTGATCCAGTCTGAGACGGATATCATTTACAACATCACACACTTACTTACACTGATAATTTGTCGTGACCTCTGGAGGATTGGGACTAGAAACGGAAACAATGAATCTCTAACCTTGGTAGGAACAGGGATAAGGAGGAATTCTCAAAAGGCTATTTGAGTGGGAATTCTCTGCCCCACAGGTTTGTGGTACCTGTGTGTTTGCATTTACTCAAAGATGTGTTAGTTAAATATTTGACGGGAAAGTGACTCAAAGAATCTGCAGTTGGGAACGTGGGACTGGAACCGCAATCTGATCAGTCACAAACTTAGTTCCTGGTGGGGCAGGGACCCACACCTGTTTCTCAGTTCTACTTTGCCCCATTCCATTCAATCCCTCAATCTGCTACTCAAGAGCAGTTGGAGACCACTTGCTCCTACTACCTGGCGCACAGAAACTGTGGTGACCATTCAGCCCCTAAATACAGTCAGACATGATTTGGTGTGGATTGGAAAACGCTCTTGTGAAAAGAGTGGGTGTTACTGTGGAACAGTCCCCTCCTCTCTCTTTACAGAAGTTCCCCTGGTTCCATTTATTGGTCATGTTGTAGACCTAGTTTCAAAGTGAATAATACCCCCATACTGTACCCAGATAGTGATCACAAAATCCTCTGGTCTCTTTGACTACAACAATCCTTCACAGGACTTCCAGAAAAATAACAACGATGAAACTTCCAATAACAGAATGCAAGAACAAAAGAAGCAGGATAGGTCATTCAGCCCCTACAGCCTGCCTTTCCCTTTAATAGGGTCATGGCTGATCTGCTCTTGGCCCCAACTCACGCAGTGCCTGACGTGTCAAACATCCATCCATCCCTGTCTTTCAAGTATCTCAGTAATCTATCTCCCTTACCTCTCTGGAATAGAGACGTGCCGACGGTCACTCCCCTCTGTGAGAAGGAAACACATCGCACGCATA